>NW_026059715.1:0-452 GCF_023721935.1 Panthera uncia | reverse complement strand
TCTTATGCTTTGGCTCTCTTCCACTCTAACCTCTTTTTTTTTCCTTCTCCTCCCCCATGGGTTTCTGTTAAGTTTCTCAGGATCCACATAAGAGTGAAACCATATGGTATCTGTCTTTCTCTGTATAGCTTATTTCACTTATTTCACTCTCCAGTTCCAACCACGTTGCTACAAAGGGCCATATTTCATTCTTTCTCATTGCCACGTAGTACTCCATTATGTATATAAACCACAATTTTTTAATCCATTCATCAGTTGATGGACATTTAGGCTCTTTCCATAATTTGGCTATTGTTGAGAGTGCTGCTATAAACTTTGGGGTACAAGTGCCCCTATGCATCAGTACTCCTGTATCCCTTGGGTAAATTCCTAGCAGTGCTATTGCTGGGTCATAGGGTAGGTCTATTAATTTTCTGAGGAACCTCCACACTGCTTTCCAGAGCGGCTGCACC
>NW_026059714.1:0-38303 GCF_023721935.1 Panthera uncia | reverse complement strand
TCCATCCACGTCATTGCAAATGGCAAGATTTCATTATTATTATTATTTTTTTTTTTTATGGCTGAGCGTTTGACTTTCCTCCACCCATAACTGAAAACATGTAAAATGTAGAGGTCCATGGACTAAGTCCTAGTGTTGTGAATTAACAGAATCAGCAGATGACAAAGGAAAGCAACCAGTGAATTAGAAGTTAAACCAGGAGAGTGTAATATTCTATTAGCTAAGAAAAGAGCTTCAGGGGGAAAGACTGAACTACTATTTCAAATGCTACTATCAAGTTAGATGCAGACTGAGAATTAACCAAAGGACACAGAAGAATGGAAATCAGTTTCTGTGGAATGACAAGGACCAACACTTGATCTTCAAGAAAGAATGAGTATGGAAAGGAGAAATGAGGGAGAGTTGGAAGTGTTCTGTTTTTTTTTTTTTTTAAGTTTTTAAATTCTAGTTAACATATAGTGTAATATTAGTTTCAAGTGCACAATATAGTGATTCAACACTGGAAGTGGACTTTTTAAATGGAAGAAGTCAAAACATATTTGTATGCTGATCATATTGATCCAGGAAGCAAAAGGAAAATTCAGAATGTGGGAGACAGGAAAATCGCTGGGGTGTTGCATTTGAAAAAAGAGAGACTACTGAATCTTATGCAAATATGGAAAGTTTGTTTTGGATAGGAACCTGGATAATTCAAGCATATGAATAAATGAGAAGTTAGATATGAAAACAAGTAGAAGTGAATTGTTAGATATAGTTATAAGTATTTAAGAAAACTTCCTTCTAATTCTTTTTTTTTTTTTTTTCACCATTGTGGTATAAGAAACAAAGTTTTGAGCTGAGCAGCAGGTGAAAAGAGATGATGGAAGTTTGAAGAAAGGAAAAAAAATAAAAGGGAAGGTATAAACTTTTCTTGGAAAATAGGGTAGGAATAGACCAGGAAACCGTCATGATTGTAAGGCAGTATCAGCTTGAATGTGGTGATTTTAAGTTTAAAAGGTATACATTCAGCAGGCTCCTCTGTTTATCACTCTAGCCATGATCAGCTGCAGGAATTAATGCGATGGGCGGGCAGCACTGGATTAAAACACTTTGGTGACAGGAAAAACATAGGAAAATGATGTGTTGAGTTGAATTTAAGTCGTTAATACAAATTCATTTTCCAAAACTAAAAAAATGTAGACATTAAGCAGCCGAGGTTATGTACATTCTGCTTTGTTCTATCAAGACACACGGAATATGCGGTATTAGGGAATCAGGTCACACAATAGTGCGGACAGTACAGTGCAGAATGTTGCAGAAGGAAGGGGCAGAATTTCACAGTTATAGCACACACTGGGTAGGTAAACAAATGTAGAATAAATTCTACCTTTAAAACTATTCTGGGAACATGGACACTTGACTTAAATTTCCTCAGTTTCAGTTTCTTCAGTTGTTCATTTTAAATTTGATGTGAGAATTTAATGAACTAATGTGAAATATTTAGCAATGCCTTTGCTGACATTAAATGATCAATTATTTATAGTTTATTACAATTAGGATTATTTCCTCATAAATGGTCCCATGTTTTTCTGCTCACCTGAAATCTTATTTATACCTTTGTTACACATTCTCTCAATCAGCACATATCTGCACTAGAGAATTGCCTTGATTAACATTTCACCCATGGTTTTATGATATACCATTAGCTGTCCCTTGCTCTTTTGACATCTAGCTAAACTCATTCTGGTGACATTCAGATGCTATTTCCTAAAGTAACAAAGGTTAGAGGACTCTTTCCTGACTTAGCTGTTCTGAAATATAAAATGTTGCTTAAAGAAATTAATTCTTCAACAAATACATTGTTACATTTTTTCTACACGTTTTAAATGCATACATTATTACACAAGACCATTTATTTGTCTCATCTTACACAGACTTTTCACTTTCGCACATTCTATAGGAGATTTATAAAACTACTTTCAAACACAAAATTACATGAAATCATCGAAATTTTCAAAGTACAGTTACCATTCATCAATTAAACCAATCCACCAATAAGTTAATAAAAATATTTGTGACAGCCAACCAATGGAGAGTGACATTTGTAGATATTGCCAAAAAGGATTAAATTAATTTTAATTAAAATTATTTTCATAGGGGAGAATATTCTGAATAATGTGAACATCAGGATACTTGCTGATTTAAAATTAAATGTCCCTTGATTTGTTTAGTTACTTAAAAGGCTGAACAAAAGTTACTTTATTTTTTTTATTCACAAGAATGTTCTAAGACTTGATGCCCTGTGATCTTCCCAGGGGATTCTATTTTATTGGTTCTGTCCTTCGCCAGCATCACTCTACTCTAAGAGTGCTACTGAAGGCCACCTGCTCCTTGCTCCAGTGTGCCATGAAAGAAAGCACAGTACCCCCAAGCTCAAGTACTTGAGCTAGATGCTGGCATAGGACTTTGTTCAGGAAAAGGAGGAAAGAAAGCAATAGGAGGATGATAAAAAGCCAGCTGATGCAGGTTAGATTTATCCTCATCAACAGACCTGAGTACCACGGGTGTCAGATGAGGAGAGTTAGGCCTTTCACCTGACCCCCTGGAAAAACTAAAGCAGATTAACACAAGTATACCTACAGGGTCAGGGACACACATAATATTATTTCTGGGAAAACAGACATCCATTTTTTCCTTCAAAAAAAAAAAAAAAAAGAAAAACAAAAAACCCTATCTTTCCTCCCAGACACTTGCAATAACTTTTCAGTGAAAAATATAAGGACTTTTTAAGATATTATGTTAAAAATAGAAAGCTTAACCTTAAAATTTCCATTTCTAAAACAACTTGTTTTAATTGGAAGGGGATGGGGGGGGGGTGTTGCCAAAACTGGAAATGAAAAGATTATATTCAGTGGGAGACAGAAGCCACCTGGAAAGGTCTTTGTGAGCCGCACAATGTTGCTTAGATCTCATTTGTTTATTTCATGTCCATGTTGACAAAAAGAATCGTGATAGAAGAGTTTCAGGTCCTGCTCAACTGCACTGAGTCTCAGCTTTATGACAGCTCTCTCTAGAAGTATCTCCAAAGTAATTAAACTATAATGAAGTGTCACCCTTGTGAAAACCTACAATGTTTACAAACTCTTTCTCCTGAGGGTACATAAAATACTTTATTAATTATGCAATTAAGACTGGCAATTCTGAAATTAAGAAACACTTGATATGTACTTCAAAACCATTAGGAAAATGTTATTCAGGGTATTTTCTGAATTGTTTTAAAACTTTGTCTTCTAAGGCTTTTTTTTTTTTTTTGATGACCTTAGGAATGGTCTTGATATATAACCTTTTATTATGAAAACTCTTTATCACTTATTGTTGAAAGTGGTCTTTATACACTATACTTATGTATAAATACAAGTGAGACAAAAACAGTTCTCTTTTTTATGTTTCAAATTAATCCTCCTCAAAGGCCCTACATTGGTCAACATTTCATTTAACAAGATTTTAAAAGTTATTATTTTGTTAGTACTCAGTTTAATTTACCCATCTATTGGCCTAACATCAAGTTGCCCAAATCTCAAAACCCATGGTAAAATTATACTTGGTTTTACACATGGGGATTTTTTTTCTTTCCTGGAATAGAATTAACTCTCTCTAAAGAAATCTTATTGTTAACGCCTGCAGAAAAAAAAAAAAAATCTTCCACTCATTGCCTTTTGGAATATAGTAGGGATCCTCAATTTCTGAAGTTCTTACTTCCCTGTGTATTTGCTATATTTTATTCTCACCTGTATGTTTGCATTTGTAAAATTGCACATTCCAGGAAAGAAAAGAATATTTCATGCATGTGAGTTTTGAGTCTCAAAATAAAACATAATTGTTTAAATCTATTTATCAGAAGATGAACTATGGTTCAGGGATATAGTATGTTGCAGTTTTAGGACATGTACTTGTAGATGGTATATTTCTCATGAAAGTGTGCAGGCTTTTCACTGCTTTGAATTCAGCGTATCATATGGCACCTACACATACACCTGCCTGATATAGAGTTAATGCTCAGCAATTTTTTTTGTTGAAGTATTGGATAGCAAGAATAAATAAAAATTATATAATTGGCTACCCTATGACACACACATAGATACCGATATTATTTTAAAATACGCTTATCTGTAATTGCTTAATATTAGTTAAATGCCATTGCTTTTAAAAAGTTAAAATATTCATAAATTCTAGGCTGAAATTCCAGATCACATTGAAGCCCTGATGGACCAAGCAGATTTTAGACATTCCTTGGGATCCAAACAAAATGTGCTGAATAGTTGTTATGGTATATGAAGAAATCAGGGCCCAGGTGACTAAGAAATTGACATTACTGCTCATGAGACAGACTACTTTGTCCTGAAACCAGCAACAGCCTCTAGTAGATGTGAGAACTTAGCTATCTTTGAAACTTGTCAGCCATGCTTCTTTCTTTCAGATACAAACACAAGTAGTATAGGTGATTTAACCTAGGTCCTATTTTAAGCATAATTGAAATGTATTGGCCTGACCCCAAATTTGCATAGTCTGAAGCCCATAGACCATACATCATAATATTTACAAGTTACAAATAAATGAACTTATACCCAAAGCCAGCCTTCTTTTCTACTCAGGGCATCTTCCTCTTTCTTGCTGCACAGCCAACTGACTCTTGGACATCACCTTCCAGGTGACCCAACAAAGGAGCAGAGTTTCCCTCAACATCCTGAGAGCTTGAGAGGTAGCAGGGGCCTGAGGGGACAGCAACCCGGGGGTGGAAGCTGAGCCCCATGGCACATAATTCCTGTGCAGTGACTGGACGCTTCCAAATGAGGAATGCTGACCTGGTTGAGCTACCTTAGGAAGAAGGAAGGGCAGGTTCCCCTTACTTTTTACACTTCTAACTATTCGTTTTAGACAACAGAGCTGACAAGAGGAAGGAAGCATAGGAATGTAGGAAATTTGGGTGACCTTTTTTAGGTCAAAGCAGTCCCTTTTCCTCAGGTTTTCCAGTGCAGTGTCTGTGGCTTTTTCCTTCTCTTGCAAACACTCAATTGGCAGGTGTCAAAGAAAAACTGCACCTGACAGAGTTGAACAAGCAATGAAAGGTATTCAACACTCCTCCAGTAGTGAAACTCAACTCCTCTGAAACAACAAGGCAGAGGAAATTTTAAATGCCAGAGTGAGCTAATGGAAAAGTACAGGAACATGTTCAAAGGTAGATTGGTCAATCTGATTAATAAGCCATGTGTGTTTGCTAACTGTTACTTATTGAAGTTAGGGCCCTACCCTCCCACAGAGATTGAGGGAAAAGGCTCTATCTCCCTAGATAGCTGCATTTCAAAAGGATGGCTCCCAGGTTCTTAAGAAAGACATTCCTGGGTTATAAAACAAGAGGTTGAGACATTTACATTTCAGAGGAGCACAGAAAGAATTTGCAATTCCAAATTTTAGAAAGCAAATTCTCTAAGAAAAGGAGGCCCAGGAGGCTTAGCCAAAAAGAAGCCTGTCTAAAGTTTAGTAAAGCAGAGGAGAATAAGGCTATCATGGTCAAAGGCTTAATTTTGGGCATAGCATCATGGACCTGAGCAGAAGAGTTGCTGACCTAGGTCTTGTACTTGAGAAAACTCCATTCGGGCCCTGTTATAGCTATACACCTTCCATAAGATGAGGAGTCCCCTGGAGCTCACTCCTCCACTTCTGGTCCATGTTCTGGACACCTGGCACCTAAAAGCAGGATGCCCAAAGGGATCCAAGTTCTGGTCTAAGGCATGCATAACACTACTAGGGATTGCATGTTGTTACCTGAGTGGACATCCTTAGGTGTATGTGGTAGCAAAAACATGACTATTTTTAGGGGTGTGAATAGAGTTTGATGCATAGCCTTAGGTATTCACACACATGTAATGGTTTTGATATTTTTAAAGAGTTGTAAACAGAAAGGCAACAAAGAAAAATGAATATATCACAACAATCCTATGTAGACCTTAAAGACTAAGACATTTATGTACCAGATACATTACATAAATTTGCTGACCTCTATTCGGTGATCTAGCACTTCCTTGGTGGTGAATAGTTTTTACTTGCCTTTTAACAATTTTTAAATGTTTATTTATTGAGAGACAGAGACAGAGACAGACAGAATGCAGGAAAGGACAGAGAGAGGGAGAGGGAGAGGGAGAGGGAGAGGGAGAGGGAGAGGGAGAGGGAGAGGGAGAGAGAGAGAGAGAATGAGAATTCCAAGCAGACTCCATGCTCTCAGCACAGAGCCTGATGCAGGGCTCAATCTCACAAACTATGAAATCATGACCTGAGCGGAAATCAAGAGTAGGATGCTTAACTGAATGACTCACCCAGGCACCCCAGTGGTGAATATTTGTTTAGATATGAATATGGGATAGCAAAATTTTCATACTTTGTGCCCACTCTCATATGCTCAATCTCATGATCTACCCTAGGTGGTTTTCCTCTGATATTCTCGTGGGTTTTTTTCTTCTTCTTCTTTCCAGACCCTTGACCAGGCAAAGCCATTTGCCACCGTCCAGGAATGTGTATATACTTTTGTCTCAGGCCAATTCTTCCAATGGATGACCAAGTACACTTCTCTCAGCTCTGCCCATTAGGAAGATTCTTCCTCCCCAGTGTCTTTCGGGGCCATCTGAAAGTGCTTGTGAGGCAGTCACAATCCATCTTCAGCTTACTCGTACATAACAGGCCAATCCATACATAACTTCTCTCAGGCTTTTCTTCCGTCTTCAGTTTGTCAGTTGGAACATCCCAGATGGTACTTGGGTGCACTTGTGTGGAGGTCTTGACTACCAGCTCACACTGTTTACTTATGCCCTCTGGTCCTGTTCACACTTGATCCTAGTTGTAGCACTTCCATCTGCTACTGGCTAATTAGACACTATGAGTTGGCAGGTGATGAGTACCCAGTGCAGAACGGGTAATTCTCATGCATGTTCATTTGGTGTCTGTGGTTGAATGTCCCTTCTACAAAGATCATACTTTAGAGTTATTTGTGAGGTCTCTGTTGTCTCTTAAAAACTGGAATGATTCGGGGCGCCTGGGTGGCTCAGTCGGTTAAGCGTCCGACTTCGGCTCAGGTCAAGATCTCATGGTTCGTGGGTTTGAGCCCCACCATCGGGCTCTGCGCTGACAGCTCGGAGCCCGGACCTTGCTTCTGATTCCATCTCTCCCTCTCTCTCTGCCCCTCCCCTGCTCATGCTGTCTTTCTCTGTCTCTCAAAAATAAATAAATGTAAAAAAAAAATTAAAAAAAAAAAACAAACCCTGGAATGATTCTAAGAGATTCTGTGTCTTTTGTGATCTTTATATTTCTAAAGGATAAATAAATTCCAATTTATTTTGTAGGATGTTCCTCACGGATGTTTCTTCCTGATTAGATTTAGGTTGTACAGTTTAGGCAGGAATAGAACTAAAGTGATGTGTCTTTCTCAATGTATCATATCAGGAGGCAAGTGATACCTATTTGTCCCAATGTTGGTGATGTTTAATATGATCACTTGGTTAAGCTTTGCCACCATCATCCTTTAACACTTCCTTACTTTCTATACATCTGCATCAGCACTGGATTCAGTGCATTCTTAAAGAAGACTTCTTTCCTGTTAGTGTCAAGTGGTATTCAGAGACCAAGCTCTGAATGCTAGGTATGTTCAGGAATATATTATGTCCTTGATTTTAGGACATGTTGTCAGAAAAACCCAGAAAATAAATGAGCATTATCAGAAATGATGAGTTCTGAAATTTTACTTGTAAATTAAGAAGTTAGTCTATGTAAGTTCATGGATGCAGGCAAAAGACACAAAATTATCAGAACAGAAGACTTCTTTCTGCAGGGCATATAGGCACCAGGAGCTTTATACTCCCATCTGTTTCTCTTGCCCCAAAACTCCACAGGGGTGATTCAGAGGTGGATCTCTGTGGATGCTGTCCACACTGTAGGTTTTGTGCCATAACTGAGGAAACGTGACTTGAGGAAACTCTCAGTGTTATAAGGGAGCTGCTAGCAAGTCTTTCCAAACTGTCCTGGAATGAGACTTTAACACTCTGATCAGGAAGCAAATCTGCCCTCTGTCTCAGAATGAGTCAGGGAGGCAATATGTTTATCCACCCAAACTCAAGGCTATAAAAATATTCTTGGGAGCTATCCAGAATAGTTTCAATACTCTTATCTTGGAATCAGCAAAAACACAGGAGACTCATGGGGAATTGTCTTCCACTGAGTGTGTGAGTGTGTGTGTGTGTGTGTGTGTGTGTGTGTGTGTGTAATGATTTCATATGGATAACTCTATTTCCAATCCATGGAATACATCCCAATATGCTCTATTTGTAACATGGTTTGTTTCCTATTTTTTCCATGTAATAACTTATTATCTAAATGCCTAGAGTATATACAGAAAATTCTTTCAGATTTGCCAACCTTATACTGCAGAAAAAATAAAGATAAATAAAATTCATGTTTTTATAGTTATTTTTAAAGTAATATTTATGTATTTGCTGTATACATCTTAAATGCATAATTTAATGTTTGATGAATACAACTTTGTACCTATCACACTCTCAGTATATAGAACATTTCCATCGTTCCAGAATGTTCTCTTGAAACCATTCTTAATCAACTACCTCCACCTTTTTCTGAATATTTTTACCACAGATTGTTTGTGTGTTTTAGCACTTCACATAAAAAAGAATAATATCACATGTACATTTCATTTATGACATTTTTGTTCTAATGTAATTTCTGTGATAGTCATCCAAAATTTTGCATGCATTGGGATTTTGTTCCTTTTCACTATTTATTGGCATTTTATTTCCTTGTATAAAAAGAACACAATCTGATTATCTATTCTCCTATAGATGGACATTTGGATTATTTCTGGGTTTGGGTATTTTTGTTGTTGCTTTTTTTTTGTTTTGTTTTGTTTTGTTTTGGAATCCGAACAAAGCTTCAATGAGCATTCATAAATGAGTCTTTGTGTAGACCTATATTTTATCTGTCTAGAGTAAATTCCTAAAAGTGGAACTGTACTTAAGAATGATATTTTATTTCTTGGTATTTCCCCTTTACATCAATTTATAGATTTCTTTTTGACTTTTCTTTCAACCTCTTTGGTAAATATCATTTTGAAGAATTACTCGTAAATATCAAATATACATTTATACAAAAATTTGCTCTGAATACAGAAATACATAAAGAATTATGGGGGGAATGTCAATTAATTGTAAATAAAATTATCAGGAAAGACACTGTGGGGCAATTGGCTTTGGGAGATATGTCTCGATGGGCAATTGAGGTTTTTACATGGATGGTGAAATGTGCTTGAAGAGCCCTCCATGCTTCAGGAACAGGATAAATAGAAGGTCAGGACATGTAAGACAACACCTCATTTAGAAAGAGTGCTTGGTTTAGGGCAGGAATGCATGCAGTAGAAGAATGAGGTCATGGATAGCAGTGAAAAATCTACGTGGGCTAGGTTTACAGATTTTTCAATATCATTTTTACACTTTCAATACCTTCTTTTCTATAAGCATTTTGTTTTTTGGCCGCCTTCTTTCCCCTTGCTTTTATCTCATATTAAACTAATTCTCCTAAAGAATAACCTGTACTCTCACAAACAAAATGAGCTACTTTCTAGTTGTGAAATGTTCCTTTCCAATCAGACTTGGACAATAGCTCTATGCGAATGAGCACGCAATTAAGCCATTTATTTTTTTATGTGTAGATTCCTACTATACTAATGGCAATATGAAGACATGTATATCTCTACCCTATGTCCTCTTTACTTAATATATATAAAACATGCTGTGTGTTTTATGTTGTTTGCATTACTATCTGTAAAAGCACATGGAAACCAATGCCTGGAAACACATTGCAAAAAGTTTCTTATCCTTGAAAACAATGAAATCTTAAACGTTTAAAAGTATTTTGGAACTTGAACTTTGGAAAATATGTAATATCAGGATGCTTCTATGATGTGAGGCTTATGCTTTGATATTCAGTGTTTCCTAGGAAAATGCTCCACTTCGAAGTTTTCATCGAACCATATTCCTCCAGTACTTAAAACAGTGTGCAAGACAGATTACATCCCAAACTATTTATCTGCTCTCTTAAATCTTCACAATCTGAATTCTTTATTTAGGTTCAATACCTTTATTGGTTTGTCTAATTTGTCTCAAACCCTGATCATTTTTATCAACTCCTCTGAAATGTTTTTATTTTTTTGTCCACACAAATATGTAATGTCCCTCTGTAATATTTCACACATATCTTGATGGATATACATGTCCAAACACATTTCATGCTAAACCAACAAAATGCAAAAAACGCAAATATTGTGTTTTCTAACACTTTTTAAAAGTTAGTATCCAACTTCTTGAATCCCCTTCTCATCTCCACCTTCCTCAGATAGTATAATGCCATACACATTTATGTAAAACTATTTAGTTTTTAATTAAACATTTAAAACATTAAACATCATTTATTTATTTGTTATTTTATATTTTCTCACTTACTGATGATTCCCTTAGGCAAATACCAGATTTGAATTATTTTTGGTAATCTCTCTTTTTTTAATGTTTATTTATTTTTGAGAGAGAGAGAGAGAGAGACAGAGAGAGACAGAGAGAGACAAAGAGTGAGCACTAGCAGGGGAGGAGCAGAGAGAGAGGGAGACACAGAATCCAAAGCAGGCTCCAGACTCTGAGATGTCACTGCAGAGCCCAATGTGGGGCTTGAACTCACAAACCATGAGATCATGACCTGAGCCGAAGTTGGATGCTTAACTAACTGAGCCATCCAGGCACTCCTTGATATTTATATACATTTAAGAGAGAGTGAGAGTGAGAGTGAGAGAGAGAGAGAGAGAGAGAGAACACGTGCATGCACAAGGGAGGGGCAGAGAGAACAGGAGACACAGAATGTGAAGCAGGTTCCAGGCTCTGAGCGGTCAGCACAGAGACCGATGTGGGGTTCGAACCCACAAGCAGCGAGATCATGACCACAAGCAGGGAGATCAGAGTCAGACACTCAACTGACTGAGCTACCCAGGGGCCCCTATGCAAAACTATTTAAATGTTTAAATAGCCATTTTTTTTTCACCAAACATTTTTACTTGATGGTTTATCACACCTCTAATCAGGTTCATCCATCAGTTAATCATCATGCAGAAGAGAAAAAAAGCAAAACTGGTCAAATTAGTTTGCTTTCAAAAATTAAAAAAAATATTTCAGCTCTAAATGAATTAAGAATAATGTTAACAATAAATAACATTTGACTAACCATTTTCCATAATTGAAAAATTTTAAGGTCTTTCATTCGCACAGCCTTATAACATTTCTCTTAATGATGTTAAATAACCACATTTTCATTTTGAAGGGCAGGATGCTAAGAAAAAACATGGAAATGCTAAGTGAAAGTAAGAAACTTTCTAAAGCCATTAAGAAGATATATCCACAATGAATTACTAAACTTTAATTTTAAACACTGGTGAATCTGAAATTGCTACTTTTATGATAGGCTCCTTGCAGGTTTCTATTTCCAGTGACAGCTATTCTTCAGTAATCATGTAACTATTTGCTACTGCTATAAAGCTCTTGCTTAGCCATGATCACATACTGTTTCAATCTTCTAGCACAAAATCAGATATAATGTTTCTGTTCAGTCATTTACAATACTCCTTTTAAGGAACATAAGAATATGGAAGTAGATGGATTTAAAAAGGTGAACCCAAGACACATATTTATTTTTATTAAAAATAATCTGAAGCAGTTTTAAATCCATTTTCTCTATTATTATATCTTTCAAAGTTAACTGGCAACATTTCATACTTTATAGCATCAATGAAGAAACTACTGAATTATTAAAAGTGGTACCTACAGAACATTTTCTGTTTATATTCCATATCTAAATAACCTCTTAGATAGCAATATAAAACACTAGCCATCTTGTATTTGTGCATTATACGTTTGTGTAAAACTCAATGTTATATAATTTAAGCAGAAATTAAAATGCATGCATACGTCAGTTTTAATTTTTGAAAACTGATTCAAATGAATGAGTGAAGTGAAACAATCCTTAGAAAAACCAATGCATGAAACAGCATAATTTGAAAAACTGATACATCAGTAGATACGGAGATACGTATAAATAAAATGGTTTAACCACTGCCCCTGTGACAATCCAGTTTGGTACGTCAAGCAAAACATACAACATACAATAAAAGAAAAATGCCAGAAGAGTTGATGCAAACCCTAGGTTATTTTGGAGTCAGTGTCTAGACAGAGACTCCTCTGTGGTCCCAGGACTTGTACTATAAAAATATATAAGGGCACAAATCATGCAGTGGCCGGTCCGGTCCAGCTGATGTTTATTTCTTTGTATGCACGGCTTTGACAATCTTGACCTCTATACCTAGGTTAAATTTTTTCCCCTACCTGTTGCCTCTTGCTTTTCCTTTTCTCCTTTTCTATCTTAGTTGCTCTTTCATCATTTTTTTTTAACTCCCTTCCACCTCGTAACGTTGCATTGCTAACTGACAAGCCCACTATTTGGTTTTCCATATTATTTCCCTAAAATCTTCCATTCTCTGTTGTTTTGATAAGAAATAAATCTTGAGCCTGGTGTGAGTGGCAGACAGTAAAATTCTGGAAATATTAGGAAAGGTTTTGTTTGCACTGTTCCAAATCTTAACCTGGGTCTACATGATGGCATGCATCTTTACATTTTAAATTATCTACTCAGTTTCCATTTTTTCTCTTTTCTCATTTCTACTTTTAAATTTTAAATCTTTATTTGTTCAATCATAGAGTCCCTCTGAATTTCTTCAGCTTCAATTATTGCTAATAATTATTGACGTCTGTGAGCAACACCAAATACCTGCATGAATTTATGTATAGTTACATTCTGTTGTCAAACTGTGTATTAATAGTGAGTGAATTTAGTTTTGTGAACATTATTTGAAAGATTATTACAGATACTTAAGCAAATGGCTCACCTTATATAAAAATATTGCAAAATTCATGGAAACTCAAAGGATGTAAAACATTCTGACCTTGATTTGAGGAGAAGGTCATGAAAGTTTTCCTTGAGGAAGAGGAAATGAAGCCAGTCTTACAGGGTGGGTAATAATTTGTCAACAGCTAGCGTAAATTATTTTAAGACCACTCTAGAAAGCTAAAATAACATGTACATTGACTTTGGTGCCAAACCTGCAGTTGTATGGGAAATAGCTGTTCAGTTTTATGAAAAGTCAACAGCCAATGATGGGGGTATTGAAAGGTTAAACTAGTAAAGCAGATTGTGGCAAGAATTTCCAGGCAGTTCACCTGTTTTTTGTTTTTTTTTTCCATTTATTAGGATGCACTCAATAAAGAAAACTTAATAGAAAAAAATGCAGGTTAATAATAATGGATATAACAATATTCTATTAGTAAAATAGAGATAAAGGATTTGGGTAGTCTGAAAAAAAGTTGACAAAGTCAGGAGCGTCATTCTTTTATGGGACTTGATCAAGTCACTGAACATCCGAGGGTTACATTTCTTCAATTCTGAAATTGACATGATAATAATAATACCAATTCTGATTACTTTATTGATATGTTATGAAGATTAAAATACCACATGTATAAGCTTTTTTTTAATGTAAAACTACTAAAAACAATAAAACATCATTGGGGGGAAGGGGTTTCAGTGTTCTAGAACTGGTATGCAGAGGGCAGAGAATATTATTTTTTTTTCTACTACATCAATATCCAAAACTTCCCCACAAGTGAATAAATGCCAAACACTAGAATATACAAATAAATTTAAAATATGAACAGGTGATTCACCCTCCCCCTCAAAAAATTAGATATTTAATATCACCTACCACTGAAGAATAAACATTAAAGCATGGGTTTCTTTTCTTTTCTTTTCTTTTTTTACCTCCTAAATAGGCAAACTCAGTAAGGCTGAAATAGAATGAAAAGAAGTGTAAAAAAGCAAAGATTTAGACTGTGAATGGTATTAAGCAATATGATCCCTTTGTGTGGCAATCCAAAATTTAAATGCATATACCTTCCAAAGCAGTAATTCCACCATTTAAATAATTGCACAAGAAACTGTGGACTGTCTGCTGGAATCTGGGCTAGATACAGAAATGGGAGAATTTCCTTCTCTCTTTCTCTTAAGCTTTTAATATGTACATGTGTTCATTTTATAACAAAATAGTATTTTTAATTAGAAAAAAATAATAGATGCTACAAATATTTAAAATTACTGTAATGTAAATTTTTGTTTTGTTTCATTTTGCCTTTCTGAATAGAATATATGCAAGCCATTCTACTTTTGTTTATTTGATCTAATTCACTATGTGGTTATTTTCTCTTTGAGTCCAGTCTCATTAAATTGAGCTTTGTAGACAATAATCTCCCTACTTTTATTACTGGTCATTTTGAATCTCACTGTTGGTTTTGATGAATATCACCTAAGAGGGAAATAATTCTAGCACTAAGCTTGATTCACCCACCCTCACTCCCCATTTCATGGGAAAAATACCACAGTTTCCGACAAGAAGCAATCATAAGTGATAATATCAGTTGGTTTAATGATCATGACTGTTGCATGCTGTGATGCAAATTAGAGATATCAATTTTAGCAACATGCTGAGTCTATCTTTAGTGATTGTTTACCTCTAAGGATGAATCCAGATATCAAAATACCCATGGACCAAAGGAAATGTTATTTATCAAATGTATTTGACGTCTTACTTAAAAATCATTTATAACTTGAGTAATAATTCTAATCACAATCCTTTATTAGCTTCACTATAGACTTTCTAAAATCTAAGTTAAATAATTGCCCAATAATTTGCTTTCTCCTAAGTTCCTGATTGTTTTGTTCTGTTAAGAAGTGTTTGGGGCGCCTGGGTGGCTCAGTCGGTTGAGCGTCCGACTTTGGCTCAGGTCATGATCTCACAGTTCATGGGTTTGAGCCCCGCATCAGGCTCTGTGCTGACTGCTTGCTCAGATCCTGGAGCCTGCTTCAGATTCTGTGTCTCCTTCTCTCTCTGTCCCTCCCCTGCTCACGCTTTGCCTCACTCTGTTTCTCAAAAATAAAAATGTGAAAAAAATTAAAAAAATAAAGTGTTTGATAGAAATTGTCTACTTTATATTTTTATTTTCTTTCAATTTTCAGACATTTCTGCATACATTTTCATCAATGAGCAAGACAGGGAAGCCACCCTCATTAAATGGAGAAGTTGAAGACAATGGAGGTGTATATAACTTATACTGTGTTTTCTTAATGTAGGATTTGGATATCAATTTTGTGTTTTGACATCAACATTCTTTTTGATGCAATCCAGTTATCTGTTTATCTTGAAGGCAATGTGTTTGCTTAGAAATGTTAAGATATAGTAAAATGGCATTAATCTGCACTAGGGGATTATAGTAGATGTTGTCAGTGCTAAGTACATATCCCCTTGGTCATTATTTCCGGGTACATCAGCTGGAAATCCAACTGGTGGCAGCTGCATCCCGTAGCCTGAAAGCTTTTCTTTTGGCAGCTAGACCCCAATTTGTCCATACAAATTGCAAGCCAGAATTGCTGTGGAATTAACACCACACTACCCAACCAATGACTGACAAGATGTGGTAAATAAATGCTCTGGCTTCTTTGGGTGATTTATCTAAAAAGTGTGTTCCATACTGGCATTCCAAATTCCTAGTGAGATTAAATTTTGTTGCCCCCAGTGGTAACTTACTTAGTAATGTAATTTTGTTGAATATCCTCTCTCCTCTCCTAATCATAATCTTTCCCTTATATCGGGGTATCTAGGGATCATTTCTGAATTAAATTACTCACATTAAAAAAATGAATGCATCAAGGTGTTTTGTTTTGTTCTTTTCTTAATGTTTATTTATTTTTGAGAGAGAGAGAGAGAGAGAGAGAGAGAGAGAGAGAGAGAGACAAAAATCAGGGAAAGGGCTGAGAGAGAGAGGCACAGAATCCAAAGCAGGCTCCAGGCTCTGAGCCATCAGCACAGAGCCCCACATGGGGCTCGAACTCACAGACCACAAGATCATGACCTGAGCCAAAGTCGGACACTTAACCTACTGAATCACCCAGGTGACCACAAGATCATGACCTGAGCCAAAGTTGGACACTTAACCTACTGAGCCACCCAGGTGCCCCAGAATGCATCAAGTTTTAAACTATTTTTGATTCAGGTGTCTTAGAATTAATATGATTCAAGGACATTAAGGATTTTAAGAGTGAAATATTAATAAAGTACATAAGATTGAAAAATGTTAGAAATAGTGGAGATAAACAAAGAGGACTCAATTAATTAGTTTAGTCTGTAACAAATTCATAACTTATTGAGTACCAATCTAAGTACCAAAGAAAACCAGACCATGATCTTAAAAGGAAGAACCCATTGCTTCATACTTCATTTCCCATGACAATTACTGCCTTATAATTCTTTATGTTTTCCTTTGTGAAGCTGTGTGGAGAAATGGGAAGAAAGTTTTTGTGGAGCATTTGGAGAATATGGAGAAGAGGAGAAGAGCTTTAAAACAGAACAATACAAGTCATATGAACATTCTGACTTAAACATGCCCTAAGCAGGCCATTTTGTTAGGGTGAGACTGGATTTAAAATTTTTTTAAACATTTATTCATTTTTGAGAGTGAGAAAGATAGAATGTGAGTGGGAAAGGGGCAGAAAGAGAGGGAGACACAGAACCTGAAGCAGGCTTCAGGCTCTGAGATGTCAGCACTGAGCCCAACGCAGGGCTCAAACTCACAGACGGTGAAATCATGACCTGAACTGAAGTAGGACGCTTAAACAACTGAGTCACCCAGGTGCCCCAGGGCAAGACTTTATTTAAAAAAAAATATTGCAAATATACCATTTTCCACATTAGATAGTTTGCAATGCTAAAGCTGATATTTCCTTGCTAAGATATTTTATCTATTTATTTATTTATTTACTTTATTTTTATTTATTTTATTTTTTTTTATTCTCGTTAACATACAGCATAGTCTTGGCTTCAGGAGTAGAACCCATTGATTAAAATCTTACATATGACATCCAGTACTCATCCCAAAAAGTGTCCTGCTTTGTGTCTGTCACACATTTAACCAACCCCCACCTTCCCATCAACCCTCAGTTTGCTCCCTGAATTTAAGAGAGTTTATTATGGCTTGCCTCCCTCTCTGCTTTTATCTTAATTTTCCTTCCCTTCCCTTCCTTTATGTACATCTGTTAAGTTTCTCAAATTTCACATGTGAGTGAAATCATATGATATCTGTCTTTCTCTGACTGACTTATTTTGCTTAGCATAATGCCCTCTAGTTCCATCCACGTTGCTGCAAATGGCACAATTTCATTCTTTTTCATCGCTGAGTAGTATTACGTTGTGTGTGTGTGTGTATACACATACACCACATCTTAATCCATTCATCAGCTGATGGACATTTGGGCTCTTTCCATAATTTAGGTACTGTTGATAGTGCTGCTATACACATTGGGGTGCATGTGCCCCTTTGAATAAGCATGTTTGTATCCTCCAGATAAATTCCTATTGGTACAATTGCTGGGTCATCAGGTAGTTCAATTTTTAACTTTTTGAGGAACCTCCACAATGTTTTCCCCAGTGACTGCACCAGTTTGCATTTCCACCAACACTGCAAAAGGGTTATCCTTTCTCCACATCTTGTCAGTAACTGCTTTTTCCAGAGTTGTTAATTCTCACCATTCTGACTGGGGTGAAGTGGTATGTCACTGTGTTTTTGATTTGTATTTCCCTGATGAGCGATATTGAGCATCTTTTCATGTGTATGTTTGCAATCTGGAGGTCTTCTATGGAGAACTATCTATTCATGTCTTCTGCCCATGTCTTCACTGGATTGTTTTTTTGGGTATTGAGTTTGATAAGTTCTTTATAGATTTTGGATACTAACCCTTTACCTGATATGTCATTTGCAAGTATCTTCTCCCATTCCATCAGTTGTCTTTTAGTTTTGGTGATTGTTTTCTTTGCTGTGCAGAAGCTTTTTATCTTGACGAGGTTGCAATAGTTCATTTTTGCTTTTATTTCCCTTGTCTTCGGAGACATGTCAAGTAAGAAGTTGCTGCAGCCAAGGTCACAATGGTTGCTATTTTCAGCTGGAGGAGTTTGATGGTTTCCTGTCTCATATTTAGGTCTTTTATCCATTTGTAATTTATTTGTGTGTGTGGTATAAGAAAGTGGTCTAGTTTCATTCTTCTGCATGTTGCTGTCCAGTTCTCCCAGCACCATTTGCTAAAGAGACTATCTTTTTTTCATTGGATTTTCTGTTATGCTTTGTCAGAGATAAGTTGGTGACGTGTGTTTGTGTGTGTGTGTGTGTGTGTGTGTGTGTGTGTGTGTGAGAGAGAGAGAGAGAGAGAGAGAGAGAGACTTTTAAATTATTGGGTTTGGAATATTTTTATGATACAGCATTCTTTCCTGCTACCTTTCCTATTTCCTTCCTATACATTTAGCTCATTGAACTATATGTTACTGGATTTTAATAATTTTTTTAACGTTTATTTATTTTTGAGACAGAGAGAGACAGAGCATGAATGGGGGAGGGTCAGAGAGAGAGGGAGACACAGAATCTGAAACAGGCTCCAGGCTCTGAGCTGTCAGCACAGAGCTCGATGCGGGGCTCGAACTCACGGAGTGCAAGATCATGACCTGAGCCGAAGTCGGCTGCTTAACTGACTGAGCCACCCAGGCGCCCCTGGATTTTAAATACCACACAGGGAAAAAAATATTCAACTAGTACTCTACCCTTACCTCCATACATGTTTCCACTTGTTTAAACTAAATGAACTTCCTTCATTTAGCTTGCCAAGGAAGTAAGGGTTAGCATTTACTTAGGACATTTTAATAGAAAGACAACACAAAGTAGAATTCAATAGTCTGAAATCCTGTGATGATATTTCAGTTACAGAACTAAGTTTGGGATACAGTGTATTACAAGAAGATATTGAAGATTCTTCTAAAAGCAACTATATTTCTCCCCAAAAGACTGCAAATAAAAGGCTTTGGAAAACACAAATTGCTGGAATAACAGATTGCTCTGCATTTTTCTATACAGAGGTCCACCTCTATAGAGCAGGGCTGCTTACCCCATTCCTATTGAGAGAGAAAGCAAAGTCACATGTAATAGTGTTCCTAGTACTCTAGAGTACAGGATGGTTTTGTCAGGAGATACAGGAGGCAATGATGACCTTATAATATCCTGCTCTATAGTTCTCTCAGACTACAGACTCCCTATTTTTCAAGAGTCAGGAACCTTGCGTAAGACTTATCTGGTAGCCTTTGTGATGGTCATACAATAAGAATAGTAATATATTTCCAAGGAAAATTACAGAGCAATAACAAAATGTCTGGAAAAATCCTTTGTAAATTAAAATTCCACATATCACAGCATGATTAGTACAGAGTCATGTACACACTAGAGAGCCTAAAGATGGGTAGCTTTATCATCTTTAATTTGCAACAAGAGTCCACCTAAGGCAAAACTTGTGTCTGGAAGATTTCAAGTTCCACTGGCCTCCAAAAATATGACTGTGGTAACTTTGGAGAGGAGACCACTCTCTTGGTTCTTCAAATTTTAATCTATAAGGGTTGGATTATGGATAATACACAGATGACCAAATACTAAGATGAGAGAATAAAGTTTATTTCTGTGTAAATTAATACAGAAAATATTCAAAACGAAAGAGGAAAGGCAATCTTATTCAGTAGAAAGGAAGAAAAACTAAGAGAAAAAGGATAGCAATCAAATAGTTAAAAAAAATAATTGTTTTGCAGAAGATATCACATCTTCACAACTAATCAATGCACTCAGGCTATTAAAAAGAGAAAGTATGAAGTTTGGTAATAGCACTACTCATTTCTGTAAGAATATGAGAAACACCTGGGCAAATGTTGTGATAATTTTCTCTGGCTCATGAGAAAAACATCATTTATCCATATAAGACAACAGATGATACTTTTCTATTTCTCTATACACAGGGAAAGTACTTAACAGTAATTATAAGGATGTCTCACTATTATTTTTCAATATTTATAATTATATTCAGTCTTAAGGATTGAATGAGACTTGTATCCTCATTTAGTGAAATTAGATAACACTAATTAGGGTTTTAAGTGAAAAATATTCTTAAAAATATTCTTTACTGAAGTAATGGAGGTTGACTTGTATATAGTATACTAAAGATTAAGCAAATCAAATCTATCCTATTTCTGATCATGCAATAAGTTCTAAGTTTGTAATTCTTTTAGTTATGACACATGGCAACTTCATTTATTTCTCCCCTTCTCCTGGTATGCTTTTTCTTGAGCTATCAATAGGATTATTTTTCTCTTTTCAGTTTTTCAGTTTTCTGGCCAAATTTTACCTCTCATAGAAGTCCTTAACATTACATTGAAAATAGAACCTCATCTTTTTAACCCACTGCCTTACTATATTTTTGTTTCTTTGTTTTGTTGTTGTTGTTGTATATTGTATGTTGTTGTTGTATGACCTGTCTTCTGCTGTTTGTTAAAATTTTGTTAAATACTTTTTTTTTAATTTTTTTAACGTTTATTTATTTTTGAGAGAGAGAGAGAGAGAGTGAGAGAGCATGAACAGGGGAGGGTCAGAGAAAGAGGGGGACACAGAATCTGAAACAGGCTCCAGGCTCGGAGCTGTCAGCACAGAGCCCGACGTGGGGCTCGAACCCACGAACCATGAGATCTTGACCTGAGCCGAAGTCGACGCTTAACCGACTGAGCCACTCAGGTGCCCCAAAATTTTGTTAAATACTTAATACTCAGTCTAGACCAGACATTTGCAAACTGTGGCTGTGGATCAAATTTAGCTCACCATCTGTTTCTGTCCATAAAGTTTTATTGGAAACAGCCACATTCATTCATTAAAGTAGACTTTTCTTTTCCTTTTCTTTCTTTCTTTTAACCTCCCTCTCCCTCTTTCCTTCCTTCCTTCCTTCCTTCCTTCCTTCCTTCCTTTCTTTCTTATTACTATCATGTATGACAACAGAGCCAAATGTTGCAACAGAGGCCAAAAGGCCCACAAAATCTGAAATATTTAATATTTACTCTCTGGCACCTAGCAGAAGTTTGCTGACCCACATCTGTACTATGACACACTAAGGACAGACGCTTGCTGCTTATAATCACTGTTGTATTCCCAAGACATATAATAGGGCTGATACTTAATTGGTGCTAAAACAGTATTTAAAAAGTAAATTAATTAATCATTAAATGAATGTCTGAATAGGTCAAAATATTTCCTGGCATATATAGATACCCAATGAACATTTGTGTAATAAAATGAAGTAACTATCCCCACAGTCTGAGATAAGCAGTTTACAAAACAGTAGATACACTAGATTATATATATATAATTATATATATCTGCGTATATTATACAGAACATACAGTCTATACATTCACATATATGCATATATATGTATCTATATGCACAGGCTACGTATATACACAACTAAATATATATATTCTTTTATATGTATATATATTTTATATATACCCACAATATATTATACATATACACCCACATATATATATATATTTTATATATACCCACAATATATTATACATATACACACACATATATACACATATATATTTTCTATATATACATATACATATACCTATATATATATTAATATATTACAATGATTATCTGTGCTATATATTTTTCAATATTTTTAATAACTTCTTTAACAATCATAGTTGCTTCAGGAATATAGGAAAAGTAAGCCATAATTTTACCTTAGAATTATGGTACATGTTTATGTTTAATTTATATTGTGAAACATTTATTTTTGATTTTTAAATATTTTTTCTCGTTTGAGTATAGATTTTTATGTATTTACATAACCTCAACACCTAGGATTTTGCTATACATCTTAGAAAAGGGATGCTTAATAACATTTGGGCTTAGTAACTGTCTAATTTTTTGTACCAAATTTTCCCTGTTTTATATAATTTAAGAAGAGTATTATAATAAATTTTAGTAGTTATATTATTGAGGAAATTTGTGTAATTTTATGGCTCTTATTGAATGTATCATATTTTTATCTATAATGGTTTTACCAACTTCTAAGATGTTAATGTCGATGAGATCTGGTATTATATTTTAGAAAAGCTTTGTAGTAGGGGATGAGAAATATGTTTTTAATAGGCTAAATATATGGAATGGAAGGTGTCATTTATCCATTTTCCTATTTATAATGATTTAAAGTAATCTTTCCACATAAATTTTATAATCCCTTACATTTTGCCAAATGTGGACAATGTTCACAAGTCATTGCTTTAATCTGCTCAGAGCATAATGGGAAGTAAATATATTCTTATGTGTGTGTGTGTATGTGTGTGCACATATATCTGTATGTATATACACATCTAGATGCTGCAATAGATTCCCTCTACCGACTGGGAGAAGGAGAGAAAGAAACACAGAGCATATAGGAAACACCAGGGTGGAAGCAGGAAACGTTAGAAAGGAGGAGGAAAAGTTAGAAAAGTTAGGAAGAGATTTGAATTACATGTTCAGAAGTTTTATTTCATTTGTAGGAGATAAGGAGAAGTAGAAGGTTTGTAAAGAGCATGGCAAGAAAATGAGATCTGTGTTTCACTGCAGAGGAGAGAGTAGGAAATAGAGTGCAAGACAGCAGTGGGAAGGACTGAAGTTTACAATCTATTCAAATAGTCTGTCTACACTGAACAGCATTTAACTTCATCTAAAATAATGATGGTTAATGACAAGTGTGAGGAAAATCTTGCAGGGAATATAAAATGCCACCTAACACCTTTGTGCAGAAAAAAACAATAGGAAGGGGGGAAAAGAAGTAAAATAAAGGTGGCGGACTTTATTCTTATTCATTCATCCCCTTCCCCCTTCTAGGTTAGCCAAGTAAATCCTATTCTCTTTCTCTGTCTCTCTGCTCCCCCCACTCCAGCCCCCAAAGCCTAAGAGTCAAAAAACTTCAGAGTTGAGGCACTTGGGTGGCTCTAGTTGGTTAAGCATCCCCACTCCTGCTCAGGTCATGATCTCCCAGTTTGTGAGTTTGAGTCCCATTGTTGGGTTCTGTGCTAACAGCTCAGAGCCTGGAGCCTGCTTCAGATTCTGTTTCTCCGTCTCTCTCTGCCCCTCTCCTGCTCACGCTCTGTCTCTCTCTCTCTCTCAAGAAATAAGTAAACATTAAAGAAAAGTTAAAAAAAAAGTTGAAACAGAAAAATCTGAGTTTTAAAGTTCCTACTACATTTAAAAATACCAGTATTAAATCCACTAGTACTTTAAATGTTTTTGTTTGTTATATTCCTTTTCTTTTTTCATAGTAGAAATAAGGGTGAAACTGTTTTTACTCATGTGGATCCACATTTGTTTTTTTTTTTTTTTTCTTGTGTTTACTCAGGATGTGAAGTATGTCAACAAACATCAGAACAAGACTCATTTTCAAATTTTATGTAAAATCCAGGCGGGTGTACTTTGAATAAATAAATGTTTAGAAGTCCAAATGAAGTACATGTTCTTTTGTAAACCTCATATTGGATTCAAAAATAAACTTAGAATGTATTTTACCATAGCGATAGCCTAATATGTTATTATCTCCGAAGTTTTCAATAAACAGCTCTAAAACAGATTTTAGAACGGTCATTTTGGGTTCCCCTTCACTCAGGAATCCCTGCTCTGTGCTGTTTGTCATCGAATTGCCTCATCATCTAGGGCTCCTTAGGGTGGGAGAGCTAGTTTGGGTGCAGTTACAAGATCACAAATGGCAGAGATATTTCCTAATGTGTATACATTCAGATGATTTTTTAAAAGTTAAATGTCTTCTTAAATTACACAAATTAATAGTTGAGTTTTGTTTCAGTCACTCTAAGGTGCATGTGCTATAAGTTGTTCCTTTCAAATAATGATAGGTTTTATACAGACACACACACACACACACACACACACACAAAATGATATTTATGTAGGAAGAGTGATAAAGGAAATGAATAAGAAAGAGCAAGCTGAAGTACTGTATAAAATCCCATTGTGCATGTGTTAACAATTTACTCATCTATTTCCTTTGGATGGAATTTTAGATTGCTTAAATCAGACTCATTTGCAAAAACTGTTACTAGGCTCTTTCCTGTACATGCCCCTTTGTGCATGTGAACAAGCATTTCTCCAGTGTATATTCAGGAATTATTGACTCATAAGGTATGGGCATTTAAATTTCTATTAGATCATTTAAAATTACTCTTTAAAGTAACTGTTTCAATTTAATTGCCACTAGAAATGACTGTATAGTATACACTTTCTGTGCCCTAGCTTAATGTTGAGTTAATAGCATTTTCCTTTTACTCTAGAGTCACCTTTTACTCCTGTTCTGACTTAAATGTTTTATAATCTACAGATATATTATTTTAGTCATTAGCCTTAAATTTGTAACATTTATATTTTTAGCCAAGTCTTAATTTATTCATATCTTTAGTCTAGTCCTGAATAGGACAAGTTGCTAGCAGATTTTCATTTACATCTGAAAAGCTCATCCCTAAATTCCAAGATGATTTGTCAAAAAATTTAATTATAACTGTATTTAAATACACACACACACACACACACACATATATATGTGTGTATATATATATATATATATATATATATATATATGATTACTGTTATTATCTTATCACAGTCATGTTTTTTGGATTGGCCAAAATGTCTTATTGATATACGTTTTCATTTTACTATACAGCTTGAATTCATTTTTTTCTCTTTAAATATATTGTTCATGATTTTCCTATACATATCTTGGGTTCAACTTTTTCTTTAAACAAACCTAATAGGATTAAAAAATTGGAAAACTACTTATCTTTATTTTTAAATTCTTTTAGATTAGCTTGTTAGACATGAAGGTCTAATTTCAATTTCCCCTTAGAATTTTAAGGTTATTCTTCACCGACGTGAAGTGTTAGAAATTTATAATTTTATTCTTTTTCCTTAGTGAATTTCACTTTTTTAAAGTAATGTTTATTAATGTTGATCTTTAAAACTAATTCTGCTCAGGGGTACCTGGGTGGTTCAGTCAGTTAAGCGTCCGACTTTGGTTCAGGTCATGAGCTCACGGTTCAAGAGTTCGAACCCTGAGTCGGGATCTGTACTGACAGCTCAGAGCCTGAAGCCTGCTTCAGATAATGTATTTCCCTTTTTCTCCCTACCCTTCCCCCATTCATGCTTTGTCCTCTGTCTCTCAAAAATAAATACATGTTATAAAAATTATATTAAAAAAACAAAACAAACAAACAAAACACTAATTCTGCTCAACAGTCAGTAGTATTTTTCATTCTGAGGACTCAGGACTTTTTACATTACAGGAAAATTGTGAGTAGTTCTAAACCAATTTTTCTCCATTATACTGCAGTAGCATTCAAATGAACCGTGAAAGCTAAATTAGAAAAGATAATTTACTTAATCCAGGATTATCCCCATCCAAGAAATGGGCACAATTTTAGTTCATATAATAGCATATGCTTCTTTTTTCATTACTGAAGTACAGTTGGCACACAATGTTACATTAATTTCAGGTGTACAATATAGTGATTCCACAACTCTGTATGTTATGCTATGCTCACCACAAGTGTAGCTACCATCTGTCACCATACAATGCTGTTACAGTAATATTGCTATGTTGTACCTTTTATCCCTGTGACTTATTCACTCCATAATGGAAATAATAGCAGAACTCTCTAACATTTGGTAGTAAGAATACTATGTCATAAAAATTGTAAAAGAATAGCTAAAATAGCAAAATTTATTTAGGAGAGTGTGTAACTTGTGTTTATCACAGAAATCAGAATATGAGTCTAGATTTTGCAAGCAGGTAATTCACTTGGAGAATTGATCTTAGAAACCAGGAATGGGGATAATGAAACAGGGAAGAAAGGAAGCCAATCAAAAGGTGAATAATTAGTTTCTTCCATAGGAACCTGGGGTAAATGCTGCTGTGGATGACCTAAGAAAGGTTATGTCATACATTTCAGAATTGTCCATCTGAGACACAAATGAGGACAATATGTATCTATCGGCTTTTGCTGCTCACTAATCACATATTGGCTCAGAGTTGTTACATCCTTTCTATTTCCTGGTTTGTGGATGCAAAGATTTCCCCAGTTGGAATATTTAAGTAGATTCAACAACATTCACAGAACATGGTTTTATTTAAGGCTTTTATTTGAAAGCAAATGATATGATCCGTCAAAAGAAGTAGATTGCAGGGAAGTATCAGAGGTCCCAGGGACATTCCATGCACAAGCTCCTCAGAGGACCTTATTCACAAACATGGACCATGCTCTCTCTCCAGCTCAATCCACCGACATCTGTGTGAGGACTTGCATTTGAGAGAACTCAAAGCAGAAGTTTCTAGTAAAGGTTTTAAATACCCCCATGGACATTTAATCAAGAAAAGCTGAAATAACTGAGTAGACCAGTGGCAAGCCATTAGTGATGAACTGATTTGGGGGTCACCAGGAGAGTTTCGGTGTAAAACTGCACATCATAGATCTTGTTCTATCTTAGCCAAGAGTCAAAAACCAGGCTTCCAAGACAGATAAAGATTTTTTAGCCCTGTTGTAAATCAACTCTACATGTGCCAGATGGTTGAGCAGGTTCCTACAGGCAACCACAGGTGGAAGGAGAAGATGTGGGCATAAAGCAAAACGTATGGGATGTAGCTGAGCAAGGTGTTTTCAAGATAAATCTTCAACTACCGTCATAGCAATAATGAATGCAAAAAAGATGGATGAAAATAGGTAAGTAAGCTAGATATAAAAGATATCCGACACAGAAAAAGGGTGCAATGCCATTTATTGGCTCAAGGCTCTTAATTACTTGTATTTTGTAACTAAAACCTTAACATTTGTTTGTAGGTAGTTTTTCAGTTACCTTTATGAAACAGTTCTGAAGGTAGTTAAATGTCATGTCTTGTCAATATCATTGTAACATTTCTAAGTTCTTTAGAGAAATTGCTTATTTTTAATTTAGGAAAGACTCATAGCATTACTCTGAACCAAAATAACATTAATACAATAATAATAAGGTTAGTATTTTTCATGTCATGTTCACAATTTGAAGGAATAAGAATTAACTGACTCTAACCTATTTACAAAATTATACTATAGTCCCAACATGTACATAATTTGGCAGAAAGTGATGAAAATATATCTTCAAGGGAAAAATCATAAGTAGTTTTCACATTTCTTTGGGAATATAGTTCTAGTAAGATTTAGCATTTATAAGCATACAGAATAGATTTAAAATATGATGAGTAGCAAGAAAGTTCAGAAATACATTTTTAAGACAAAATACAATTTAATATTTTCAAACATACACCTATTTAGTTGAGGACTGTCAGAAGATTAATTGGGTGACTCTGAGTTGGAAATTTTTTTTTCCAAAGGCTCCAAAAGCTTTAACAACATTTAGAAGACTGATTTGTAGTGATATTTATCAATTTGTATATATTTGAAATATTAGCAGTTTTTAGGAAAGATGATGCCTTTTTATTTAGAAATAGTGGTGAGACTAATATAACTTCCCTTTTAAATACAGAGTAGATATTTCATTTCTTAATTTGCATAGTTAACTCTCTCCACATGGAAAAAAACAAATGTTCTTGTTTGTAAAGAACAAAGTTGACATCGTGTTTCATTTTTTCCCTTTGAAGAAAATTATATGCAAGATGGAATAAACATTACAGAGTTATATAAAGTGGGAATATAATCTTTGTAGTAAATAAAGTATTATAGAAGTGAGTTTATGTAGAAAAAAGAGAACCTTATTTTCAGTAAAGGTCAAATCTCCCTTACAATCAGCCTATTGTTCTATATAGGAACAATTATGAAAGCTTTAGCATAGTTATACAAATGTATACAAATATACAAATGTATATTAAGAATAATCAGAAACTACTAATACGAAATGATAGGTTATAATATAAAGACACGAATAAAAGTGATTTAAAAGAAGATGAGTAGTACTTGTTAATGGCTTGTTAGTAGTACAAGTGGTACAAGTTAATGATCTGTTAAAGTCAGTAGGCCAAGACTGGCACATAAGAAACTATAGGCCCACAGTGGAAAGCTCAAAGCCTCTCAAAGGCGGCAGTGGCGGGGGGGGGGGGGGGGGGGGGGGGGGGGAACAGTGAATGTAAGCTGGTGAGCAGAAAGCATTTGCTGATTCTAGCAAGCTGAAAATGCCTTTAGGTATAGGTAGGCAAGACCAGGAAGTTGATCTTAAATGAGGCAAATAAATCATGAACTATTTATGAAAAGATTGAAACATTTAACTATATTGGATTAAATGTTTCTGTTCATCAAAAGACATTGTTTAAAAAGTAAAATCATAAGCCACAAAGGAGAAAATATTTATCATACATATTCCTTTAAAGAGGTTATTATCAAGAATATACAGACAAGTCCTATAAACCAATGAGGAAAATATAAACAACTATATGGAGATATTGGCAAAAAGTTAAGGAAGCACATTTATCTTACACCACATACAAAAATAAATTCTAAATGGATTAATGAAAACTAAAACATTAATTCAAAAAGACATACACACCCTGATGTTTATTGAAGCATTATTTACAATAGCGTTTTATGGGTACCTATGGTAACTACACTTGTGATGAGCATTGCATAACTTACAGAGAAGTTGAATCACTCTGTTGCACACCTGAAACGAATGTAATGTTGTATGCCAACTATACCTAAAATTTTAAAAAAGGAATTGTATTTCTAAATATAAGGCCTGAAACCATAAACCTTCTAGAAAGAAACATAAGGAAAATGCATCTTGACATTGAGCTTAACAATGATTTTTGGCATATTACACAAGAAGTTCAGGTAACAAAAGTAAAAATAAACAAGTGGGACTACATCAAACTAAAAAGCTTCTGCACAGCAAGGGAAACAATCAACAAAATGGAAGCAGAACCTATGAAATGGGAGCAAATATTTGCAAACTATGTCCAAGAAGGGGCTAAGATCCAAAATATACAAGGAACTCATACAGTTCAGCAGCAAAATAAATAGGTAGGTGGATCTATGTATAACTAAGTAGATATACAAATACATAAACAAATAATAAATAACATGATTTAACAAATGGGCAAAGGACCTGGATAGTCATTTTTCCAAAGAAGACCAACAGACATATGAAAAGATGCTCAATATCACTAATCATCAGGGAAATGCAAATCAAAATGAGGTATCACCTCACACCTGTCAAACTGACTATTATCAAAAAGATAAAACAATAACAAGTATTGGCATGAATGTGGAGAAAAGGAAACCTTTGTACACTGTTGTGGGGAATAAGCTTACAAATTCCCTGGGCTTACACCAATGGGTTAACAAGACATAAAGAATTACAAAGCCACAGGATGCTCACACCCAAGTTTGTGTAAACAAGATTAAGTAAATAAGTATAGAGAAGGCAGGGCAGAAGCCCCAGTATAGAGAGGACAGGGCAAATGCCCCAATATAGAATATAGGTATATGAAATAAACAAGATCAGGTATTCAGGATGAAATAGCCCCCAATTTAGTACTATAGCAGAAAGCTTCTTTCACAGGAAGGAAGAACCAAATTAGGTAACCAGGTAAATAGGGCTATAGACCACTGCAGTGGGGTGAAACAGCCCAGAGCAGAGATGATTGACAAAAGAAAGGTGCCTTGATGTCACATGTCCTATCTGTCTCCTCCCCTAGGCTAGCTAAGATAAACAGAGGTGGTGCCTCAGGTCCTCTGTAAACAACTTTCTACTCAGCTGCCCAGTGCCAGAATTTTGTTTTGTATTAACTCAAACCCCTAACCTCAAATATCTTCAAGACCCCCATTCCCTCATGTCCATGAGTTAACGTTCACCGTTCCATTGTCTCTTTGCGCACGTCCATCACCATGTCTGTAAGCCTTCTGATCCTAATAAAAACGGGGCAAGGACCCTTATTCAGGGCTCTTGTCTTTTCCCGGACATTAGTCATCTCTCGCTTTTAATCCTGTGTCCTGCTCTCTTTCCACACAAGAGAGAACTTTAGACCCAGAGTCTACGACACACTGTTGGTGACAATGTAAATTGGTGCAGGCATAATGGGAAACAGTATAGAGATTCCTCAAAAAACTAAATATGAAGCTACCATGACCCCGCAATCCCTCCTCCACTGGGTATGTACCCAAAGGAAATGAAACCAGTACCTCAGAGACATATTTGAACTTTCAAAAAACATATGGTACATATAAACAGTGGAATATTATTCAGTCTCAAAAATCAGGAGATCCTATCATTTATGACAACATGGATAAACCTGGAGTACATTATGCTAAGTGAAATAAGTCAGACACATAAAGAAAAAAAAAAAACATATGATCTCACTTATTTCTGGAAAACTTTAAAAAGTTGAATACAGAGAAGCATAGTAAAATGGTTTCCAGGTATAGGGAGAGGTGGAGAAAATAGGAAAATATTGGTCAAAAGGTACAAAGTTGCAGTTATGTAGGATGAATAAGTCTGGGGATCTAATACACAACATGATGGCCATAGTAATAATTGGAAACTTGCTAAAAGAATAGGGTTCATGTGCTTTAATTACACACACACACACACAGGAAAAATGGTAACTATGTGAGGATATGATGTGTAATTAGCTTTGCAATAAGTATTCGAAAACATATAGTCATTTTGTGTATTTAAACATATACAATTTTTATTAATAAAATAAAAATATGTTTTACATAGGAGGCAATATAAATTAAAGCTGAAATAGGATAGGATTTGAAACCTACAATATCGTCCAAACTAAAAATCTGAAAATGCATTTTAACCAAAGTAATTCTGACACACAATCTTGGCAGGACTATAAATTGACATAACCTCTTTTAATTTGGTTTTATCCACTATATTTGAATATTTTCAGAATCTACCATTTAGTATTTCAAATATGTGTTAGTCTGAATCCTCCAAAGCTGACATCAAGGGAAGTTTTAAGATGAAAAATTTTATTAGACCAAATGCCTATGCAGGAGGAAACAGGAAGTCCTTAAGCCAAACTTGATCATCTAAAGAACCCCACCTCTTCTAGAAACAAGCCTGCATGAATGTTTTTGCTGTTCTCCATCACTAGCTGGAAGTAGTCCATAGAAAGCATATCAGGTAAACACAAGGACAGATTTTAGACGGCAGTTGCTTGCTCAGTTATATTCCCCATTGTTGGAGCTCTATAGAATATTTTAACAATGACCACAGTCCACTATTGTGCCACTCAAATCTCTTTCTCCATACAAGTTCATGAGAATTCTTCCATGGTTCCCATGTGCCTTTTTGCCTGAATTAGTCTCCATCACTTCAGCTGATCTCTGCACTATATTTGGTATTCATCATTTCCCCCAAACATTCTCTATTCTAATTTCCCTTTACCTTGAACCGTCACTTAGGCAGGTCAGTTGGTCCGTGATATTTTATATCAGATATAAAAATATCAGACATAGAGCTGAAATCAGGTCTTCTCTTTTGTTAAGTCTGAATTATATATACACATTTTCCCCTTGACTCCTCTGGTTTCTCCAAAAGGCAGACTAGTGAATTAAATGGAAATCTGATAGAAACCACCATTTCTGGCATTTTTCTAGAATGTACTTCTACTTAAGTTTGTTGAGATATTTTCTCATTATTCTGGAGTTCAGAGTTTTGGGGCAGAATGCTATAAAGATGGGATACTCTCCTTATCACATCAAACCAGGGGGGAATGTAGTATCAATATGGCTTATGATTCATGATATTAATCTTAATTATTTGGATAAGGTGATGTCTGACAAGTTTATCTACGGTAAAATGACTATTTTTCTCTTTTCATACTGTGTTGTAACTTAGCTGCTAAAACAAGCCTGCACTAAAGGGAATGAAATTAAACTCCTTATCTTGGAGGGAGGAGTATCAAAGACTTTGCAGACATATGTTACAATAATTACAGTAATTAATAAGTTAATTTGGAGGAGATACCTTGAAGCTATGCAAATTTTCTGTTTTTTTCTCAAAGGTTAGCATGCTAATTTTATCATTCAATGGATGTTGTATATAGCAATTATTTTTTTGGTATTAATGGTGATTTTCTACTTCCTACATTCCTTTTACATTCATGATTCAGAATTCTGCTAGAATGATTTGTTTCGCCTCCCTTCATTCAATCATTTATTTAATCACTTCCCTTATATAATACTATAATAATTTTATATTACTGAATAGCAAATCATTGCCAATTTAGCTGTTTAAAACAACATGCAGTTATGAGCTCATGATTCTGTAGGCCAGAACACTGGCAAGGTATGACTGGGTTCTCTATTCAGAGAACCACAGGCTGAAATCAAGATACCAACCAGGCTAAATTCTCCTCGAAACAAGAGGAATCTATTCGTTTCCAAACTCATTCCTCTCGTTAATAGAATCTGATTCTTGTGGTTAAGATGGAGGCCTCCCTTTGCTGGTTGTCAGGCGAAGGCTATTCTTATCTGGTGACCACTCTCAGACCCTACCGACATGAATTCACAGTGTAAATGTTTGCTTTCTTCTAGGCCGGTTTCTCAGACGTCCTCTTCAGTGATTGAACACTCTCTAATATAAAGAGGCTCATGTGATATGTCAGGACTTTATGGATAATCTCTCTTTCTTAAGGTCAGTGTTAACATGTAACATGGCCGAGTCATGGGAGGGATATCCATTATATCCACTATCCTGGAAATTATGCAAGGTATGTAGGCCAGAGGGACTGAAAATCCTGGGGAGCATCTGTCAATGCATCCCCTTTGACAGGATGATCTCACGAGTATTTATTCTTTAGGTTAAAATCCAATATTATGTATTGGATTGATATTATGTATCAATTTATTTTGTTGCTGTACTTGCACCCTCTTTCCCAGTTACAGTGGATTTCTACTCTACACTCAGGCTACAGTTTTATTTTTGTTTTGTTTTGTTTTGTTTTGGTTTGGTTTGGTTTTACCCTTTCCTCTGAAGATTAAGTCTTTCCTCAATGAAACAGATGGGGAGATGGGTTCAGGCAAAGTTTCTTATGGGCATATTATTTGGGAACATGTATAATAGAATTTTAAATTTGTAACAAATAATACTTTCTAGCCATTAGATTAAAAGTACAGGTTGCAGAACTAAGTACAAGGGCTATTTTATGAAGCTATAAATCTAGGAATTAATAAACAAGATGATGTTTACAACTAATGGTCAATTAGCATATTATTTTCCCCAGCCAGTTAAATGGCCAAAACAAATGTAACTTAGCTTGTTTCTTTCTGTTCTCATAAAACAGTAGTAATCTCTAAAGATAGAAACTAGTCAAAGCATAAGTACATCCTTCAAATGTATAAATTTCCAGTTTCGTGGCATTTTAGGTAAGAATTAACAAGTAATACAGATTGTCTTGTTAGGAGAAAAAATGTTCCCCTCTGTTCTAGCTGAAGTCAAGAAATGCAATGATTTATCTCAATATATTTATAATGTACATCTTAAGATATAACTGTTCTTCATTATTTTGATGAATTCATAGTCACCTTTCTAATTTTTAATATTTAATAGAGATTAAAATTTCTAATTTTTAATAGAGATTAAAAAAGAAATTAAAAAATTCCTAAATGTTGACATAATTAGAATGACTATATTATTTATTCTATTGTAGAAAGGGCCTCTCATTATAAATAATAGACTACTTAGGATATCCTGGAAGAAAGACAAATAGGTGGCAGCAAAATGACAAGGGTCAACAGATGACCCTTATTTTCAAGACAGAGTTGAAGTAACTAGGTAAAATATTTGACAGCTTAAGGAACAATTGTATAAAGAACTTTGGAGAGGTGTTGTTGTTTTTTTTGTTTTTATTTTTTTTTATTTTTTTATTCTACTACTGCTGACAATGAGTTCTATAAAAATCCTGAAAAATGAAGATAGATACTTTTCTCCTTATTGTTGGAAGAAGCAGCATTGATTTTTGTATCTTAAAGTTAATGAAAATGACACTTTAACAACTTATATATGTATCCAAATGCTTTCAGTAAATTTTTCCATATGTGATGATGTTCTTTTATGACTTTCGGTGCTTTTGCTAAGCCATATTCACAATCTGATAGTGAACAATAACAAAGTGGCATATAAGCTATCAATGCAATACTCCATAAATGACAACAGAATAAAAAGGGAATTCTTGTTTCGCCTAATAAGATTAAACGTCTACTTGAAAACGGAGAACAAATGGAGAGCCTGGGTGGCTAAGTCAGTTGCGCATCCAACTTCTGCTTGGGTCATGTTCCGCTTGTGGTTTGAGCCCCGTGTCTGGCTCTGTGCTGACAGCTCAGAGCCTGGAGCCTGCTTTGGATTCTGTGTCTCCCTCTCTCTGGCCCTACCCTTGCTCACACTCTCACTCTCTCTCTCTCAAAAATAAATAAACACCTAAAAAAAAAAAAAAGAAAGAAAGAAAATGGAGAACAAATATTGTGGTCTTCTATTTTCCTTTAATAAATCCAGCAATCTTTACATAATAAAAGCTTGTTTTGGAAAAACACACCACTTTTGCCTTGGGTATTGAAAGACAGATGTTTATACAAAAGAATTTGCAATGTTTTGCAAAACAACATATTAAATGATTTGAATCCTAGAGCAACTCATTTCCTTTATGTGACAGGCAGAGATCAGCATATGTTGAACTTTCTTCCTTCCCAACATGTCATCTTGCTGCTTAACTTTACAATTTTCTGCCTCATATACTTTTGTAAAAAGTTGATAAGAGTTTTATCAGTGATTCATATGTTATGTCAACATGAGAAACTACTGTCTTTAGGTACCTTCAAGTAAGACTAGTGGCTAGTGTAGTTGTTTTTCTTTTTTTCTTTCTTTTTTTTAACGTTTATTCATTTTTGAGAGAGAGAGACACAGTGCAAGTGGGGGAGGGGCAAAGAGAGAGGGACACACAGAATCTGAAGCAGGCTCCAGGCTCTGAGCTATCAATACAGGCCCCACATGGGGATCAAACCCACAAACTGTGAGATCATGACCTGAGCCAAAGTCGGACGCTTAACCGACTGAGCCACCCAGGCGCCTCTTTCTTTTTTTTTTAATGGGGGTTTGTATATTCAGTATATTTACTCAAGGTGTAAAATAATAATTCTACTGGAATGATGAATCCATATTGGTTAAAGTCTTACAAAGTTAATTTTGAGAGCACATGAAATAATCAAATATGTATTTCATTTCAAATAATTTCATTGAATTTTTGAATTTATAATTTGCAATTCTATTTTCTTTCATCAGAAACAAGATCTCTTCTTCAAATACTATTTTTAATTTTAATAGTACATATAAAAAAGAATTTGATACTATAAGGTCTCCTTAACTATCCCTAACATTTTCCATAATTTGATTAAATATAAAACATGAGTACATTTTTCTCCATTTATTTATTTATTTATTTATTTATTTATTTATTTATTTTTTGAGATAGAGACAGAGCATGAGCAGGGGAGGGGCAGAAATAGAGGGAGACACAGAATCTGAAGCAGGTTCTGAGCTGTGAGCACAGAGCCCCACGCCAGGCTCAAACTCACAAACTGCGAGATCATGACCTGAGCGGAAGTCGGACGCCCAACCGACTGAGCCACCCAGGCGCCCCCATTTTTCTCCATTTAAAAAAGTGAAAAGAGGAAAGGACTGACTTTTTAAAATAGGAAAAAATGTATTCTTGGGTCAAGAATTCTTTTTGGGGAAGAATCACATTCCCTTGTGTTCAGTGATCTTGAAGCAATTAACCTGAAATGTGGGAAATGATAGCTAGGACATCCTGTCATGTGACAGACTGAGCTTACACAGAATGGCCCCCTCCCAAGCATATTATAAATACACAGAAATATTAAGTAAAACCTAAAAAAATAACATCATACACACACATACAGAAAGAGAGAGAGAGAAAACTTAACTTCTAGAATTGAAGATAAAAGGCAAAAATTGTGAGATAAGTAAGAGCAAAGCCATAGCAGGCCCAGGTATCAGATATAAATTAGGTTTCAGGTACTGCTTTTTAACCCAAGGATGGTTGTCTATCAGAAATTATTGAAATCAGTCCAGCGGGTCACATCAGGGAAAAATGTATGAATATTAGAATTAGGTAAAAAATGTAGATTATTCTCGCTGTAGTGTTTAGGCTGATAATCTGTTGAGGTTTTTTTGACTAGGCTGTTGTCTAATAGAAATTCTTCATAGAGGTTAACTTGTAGATTTTTATTTGGGAAAGATGGGAATAATTGATTCCACTGGATATAATGACACCAAGAGTTACATTTTGTTGCCCTGTAGCTCATTAAGCAATTTGTAGCTTACTGTGTGATTCTATCCCAACATTCCTGTATTAAAATTCATATTCATAGTTCCTAAAATTCTTGTTTCAACTGTCTTAATAGCTTATGAGCTCCCTTATAAATAGGCTAAATAAAATCACTGAGGCATGATTATTTTATTTGAATGAGTGCTATTTTTGTCTACCTTTTGGAAATTATACTTGAAGAGCTTTAAATAGTATTAATCAGAATGAATGTCCTATAACAAAAGTAAGTTTTATTTTTAGAAATATGTGGATTATATGTGTGTACCGTTTATAATACAAGTGAGAATTTCTTACTATTTCAAAGCCATGGTTCTACGGTCTAACGTTTGTGCTGTTAATATCCATCAAAATATTTTTAAAATTTTTTTTTTAAATATTGGGAGAGTTGAGAAATGAACCCCTTACCAAAAGCTATAAGCCTAAAAAAGTCATATTTTCAGTGAAACCAGACGTAGAAAAATCTGTTCCTAAACTGTCCGGACAAAGCAGAAATGTACATTTTCATTATTTAAACCATGGGTAGGGGAAAAAAAGAGTCACTGAAGAAAAATTTAAACCACAAGTTTTAATTGTGAAAGTGGATGGAGGGTTCTAAATGTTCACTATATAGTTATGCAAGAACCCCAACCACAGAAATGAACATATACTATATTTGGTCTTGAAACCTTCCCTGCAAAAGCAAATTCAAAATGCTCTCTGTAGACTCATTTCCCTAAGAGCCTAACCCCCAAAACAAGGCTACAATAGAAACTAGTTTACAATAAAAAAGTTAAAACTACATAATAAATAAGTTATTTTCTTTTTTAAAATTTTTTTAATGTTTATTTATTTTTGAGGAAGAGAGAGCAAGCATGAGTGGGGGAGGGGCAGAGAGAGAGGGAGACACAGAATCTGAAGCAGGCTCCAGCCTCTGAGCTGTCAGCACACAGCCTGATGTAGGGCTGGAACTTGTGAACCATGAGATCATGACCCGAGCCGAAGTCAGACGCTTAACCAACTGAGTCACCCAGGTGCCCCTAAGTAACTCATTTTAAAATAAATTCAATATTAAAAGTCTTGGGGCACCTGGCTGGCTTAGTCAGTAGACCATTCTGGATCTCAAGGTTCTGAGTTCAAGCCCCCACACGGGGCATGGAAGCTACATTAAAAAAAAAAAAAAATCCTAAATTAATTAGCATACTAACACACAGAGACCCTAGAATATTCTCAGAGATATTATAAAATAAATATATATGTGAAAAATGAAGACAAATTTTTTAAAAATGAAAATACACATTTATGAAAAGAATGAGCAATACAAAAGAAAAAGGTCAGTAGGTATATTACTTTATTTTCATGATTTAGTCAGGTTCAAATACTAAACATTTAACTAGCAAACTCAGCATACTATTGCTTAGAAGTTGTCCTGGTGTGAATAAGAGAGCCTGGATGGATTATTTTTCCCCCCACATTTACTAGCTATGGAACACTGACTGACTTATTTAACCTTCCGTGATCCACGTTTCTCTTTTATTATTAATACCCATAAAGTGGTGGTAAGGATATTTAGTGTTACAAAACAAACAAACACAGGGTGCCTAGGGGCTCAGCGGGTTAAGCACCTGACTCTTGATTTTGCCTGAGTTCATGATCTCACAGTTGTGAGATCAAGCCCTTCATTGGGTTCTGTGCTGACCCTGCTTGGGATTCTCTCTCTCTCCCTCTCTTCCTACTTCTCCCCTGCTTGCGTGTGTGCTCTCCTCCCTCGAAAGAAAGAAAGAAAGAAAGAAAGAAAGAAAGAAAGAAAGAAAGAAAGAAAGAAAGAAAGAAAGAAAGAA
>NW_026059713.1:34862-38336 GCF_023721935.1 Panthera uncia | reverse complement strand
TACTCTGGAGGATCTAGGAGCCCCAGCCCCATCAAGGTCCTGCCTGCTCCACAGGCACTCCGGGCCTCCCCTGGCCCTCTCCCACACCCTTGGCCTGAATGAGGCCTTCCCTGCACCCCGCCCCTGCCCTTCTAAAGTTATATTTAGAACTTTTTTAAGCAGGGCTTCGTTTCCCTTTTTTTCTTTTTTTTTCAGACCCTGACGGCAGGGAAAGGGCAGCCCTAGAGACAGCAGGGCACAAAGGGCACTGGGGTCAGGAGCTGTGGAGAGGTGGGGGAGCCACGCAGTAAGGGCTATCCCCTTCCCCACCCTGTGCCACCACCCTCGGGCAAACAGCCCCGGGGAACCTCAGGACCCCTCGGAGACTGCAGTCCCACCCCCTTTGCTGGGCCCATCAGGCTGGTGACCTGAGTTGCACTGTCTAATTTCAAACCCAGATTGTCAAAAATAACCCCCCCCCTTACCCACTTCCTTCCTGTAGCATCTAAATAAAGGCCATGGGGATTTCAAGAAGTGGAAGGGGGGTAGCAGGAGGGTCGTTGTGGGCGATGGGCCTGCCCCTGGAGGCAGAGCAGAGTCCCTTAGATGGCACGTGGGGGGTACCCCCAGTTTCAGCCCACCCAGCCCTGCCCCAGGACAAGCAGTTGCTGGTGGGAAGAAGGAAGAAGTGTGAGGCCCTCGCAGCCTGGGGTCACTTGGAGGGAGAGGGTAGGGAAGCAGAAAAAGCAGGCTCCCGTTTCCCCATTCTCTTCCTGCTGTGAGTTATTAAACCATTCACAGCTCCCATTTCTTCAGGGATTCACTATATTCCCGACACAGTGACAGGGTCTTATTTCACCCTCAGAGCAACCATAGGAGATCCTGAATTTACAGAAGACGAATCTGCGGGTCAGAGTAACCAAGCAATTTGTCCACGATCACACAGCCGGTGAGTAGCAGAACTGAAATTTAAAACTACGGTCTCTGTCCAGGAACCTGCACCCACTGCCTCCCATGCACCCAGGCCAGGCGGGCTGGGTAGGCCCATCTACAGGACTCTGCCCTTCAGGCCTGATGGGCCCCCCCCCACCTCCTCGTTGCTGACCCCCCACCTCCCCGTTTAGCAGGAACAGGTTCTCCTAGTCATGAGGTTCTCCAGTGGAGCTAGTGATGCGTGGGCCCGTCTGGAAGAGATACCACCCGTCGCCACGCAACCCTGGAGGCCAAGCTGGGGTCACTAGCTGGGAAGGGAGAAGCAGAGAAGGCTAAGCGCCCCGGGGGCTACAGAGGGGAAAATGAGAAAACGTAGGGAGCCACACTGCCCCCAGATGGGAGACGCTTGGGGCCGAGAAAATATATACGCTGAGTAAGCCCGTGTGAGGAAACAACATGACCAGGACCAAGGTCTGTTGTGAGTGTCCGTGCAGGCTCTCTCGAAGGCCAGCTGGCAAGCTGCTGGGCCTGTTTTCTCATCTGTATGTGGCAGGCCTGGATGAGACGGTACATCCAGGGAAGTCTCGAAGTCTCTGAAGAAGCCACCCCCAGGCACAGGATCAATCAGTGGGGTGGGTTCAAGCTTAAGTTTCCCACAGGGGTCTGGGGCTGTCAAGGAGCCCGGATGAGGCTGGGATCAGGGGGACGGACGCGTGAAATGCATTAGCTCGGAAAGCAGTGTTTACGATGAGCAGCACGCGACACTTAGCAGGATTTACTGGCCATCACGACTCCTAACTTCATCGTTGTTCTCACCTGCAGTGCACGATGATGGGTCCCGCGTGAGGCAGACTCTCCTGCCGCTGGTTGATCTGATCCAGGAAGCTGAGGACACCCCCAGGCTCGCTGGGGACGCCATGGTCAGGCCAGCTCAGGTACTGATAGTGCCAGATCTCCCGAACCAGGTCCCCCTGGGCAGAGTGCATAGGGCCAGTGCCCTCTGTTCCCACACACCACCCCGTCCCACCCAACCAGACATGAGAGCAGCTCCCAGGAGGGGCCCCGGGAGTGAGACAAGGATGGAGGGGACACTCACATTGTCCAGCGGGGAGACCTGCAAGGTACGGAGTTTGTACTCAGCTGTGTCATGCTCCCCGCAATTGGTTACTGTGTACGGTCCATAAACGCGCTGAGCGCCCACCTCTGGCCAATATGGCACACATTTGTTCTGGAAAGGGAGGGTGGAGGTGAGGAGTGAGGCACAGAAGCAACACACAGGGACCTGTTCCAGGCCCTTTGCAAGGTCCTGGGTCCCTGGCGCTGGCCCAGTCAACAACATTTGTTGGACGAATGGATGAACTGGCCGAGAGTCAGAGACAGGATCCAGTCATGGCTCAGCCACCAAGAGGCGGTGAGACCTGACCAGCCACTCAACCTTGCAATTCATTTGGGAAACATCTGCAGGTGCGCACGTTGTACGTGAAGTTGCGGAGACCAGGCTGGAGTCGCAGACATGGCAAAGACACGGTCTCTGCCCCTGTGCCTCTAGGAGGTCACAGAGAGGCGAACAGGGTTAACAGAGCCACTCGGGATCAGGGTAGAGGGAGAGACTAATCCTCCCTCCAGGTTATGGAGGAAATCACAGGTGGCTTCACAGAGGAGGAAGCATTTGAGCTAGGTCTTCAAAAACAGGGAGTCTGTCCGGCAGAGAGAGTGCAGAGAGAGAGGAAGTCATTTCCTAGCAGAAAAGTGAGCTGATGCCAAGGCGTGGAAACCTGAGGCAGGGAGTGTTGTAGCGAAGTCACCACGCCTTGACGGCCAGGTCTCAGAGTATGACCTGAAGACAACTGGGAGCCACTGAAAGGTGTTCAAGAGAGGGAGCAGCTTGATGGAGTGTATGCTTTGGGCGGGACCCCTTTGACTCCGGTGCAGAAGTGCCCTAGAAGGGCACGGCGCACAGGCAGGGATACCGGCTGGGTGGTGGGGTAAGGGTGAGGGGCAGACTCCAGAGAGATTTACGAGGCAAGGGAGGACAGGAGGGCTGTGGCTTGGATAGGGACAGGTGGGGGAGGGGCAGGAGGCAGGTTTGCTTCTGGACACTTTAAGAGGTGCCTGGGTGGCTCCATCGGTTAAGTGTCTGACTTCGGCCCAGGTCATGATCTTGCAGTTCATGAGTTCGATCCCCATGTTAGGCCCTGTGCTGGAGCCTGGAGCCTGCTTCAGATTCTGTGTCTCCCTCTCTCTTTGCCAACTCGCACTCTCTCTCTCTCTCTCTCTCAAAAATAAACAAACATTAAAAAAAATTTTTTTTTTAAAAAGGAAGAAAGCCCACTTAAAACCGGGGTCTGGTGGTCAGGAGCACCCCAGGTTGGAAGCAGGGATCTGGGAGACAGTGCTTATCCAAGAGTGTCTCTGTTCCTCAGTTTCCCAACAAGGGTTGGACTTTGCCCTCTGAGGGGACTTTCTGCCCCTGGCGTCTGGCATTTCTTTGGTTTAATGGTGATGGATAACAAAGCACTGGGGCGGGGGGGGGGGGGGGGGGGGGGGGGGGGGGGGGGGGGG
>NW_026059713.1:0-34762 GCF_023721935.1 Panthera uncia | reverse complement strand
GGGGATCAGGGGACAGCACAGGACTTGGCCCTACCCGGCCTTTCTCCACCTCTCGGGTGGTCATGACAATGACGCGGGTGTTCTCCTGCCATGCCATCTGCCAGAAGTCGTTGACTGTGGCCTCCAGGCAGCCCTGGCTGGCGATGTAGGTCTTAGCGTTCTCATCGGGGCTTAGCAGCTGGTTCTGGAAGCAAGGGTAGAGAGATGCACCCCAGGACTGTGAGCCCCTGCACCACCACCCTCCTCACCACCTAACTTTGCTATGCGTCTCTGGCTCCAGTACCCCCGTGAGATGGGGAATCCCCAGGGCCCAGCCTCTCCTCCCATGTGACCAGCAGGCGCCACTGACCTTGACGTAGTTGGCATTGATATAGTCGGACCCAGGGATGTTGCTGTCACGTCCCTGCAGGATCACTCGGGTGTGGTCGACTGGGGGTGGGCAGGGAGGAAACAAGATGGGCCTGGGTCAGCCAGGTACTCACCAGCCCCTGGGTCAGACCCTTCCTAAGCTCACAGGCCATTCTTATCTTAGAGGCCAGGAGGCTCTCGGAGCACTGTGGGCAGGTGGGGGCGGAGGATCCACATGGGGAGCGGGGTTGGAGGTCTCAGAGGAAGGAGGGCGGTGGATGTCTAGTGCGGGGAGGCTCCAGTGGGAGGGGCAGAGGCTTTCTGCAGGAGGGAGGCCCTGTTGTGTGGGTGAGGAGGTGGACCCTCCTGGGGCGGGGAGTAGGGACCTTATGAGATGGAGGGAGGTTGGCTGGGGGAAGGGGAGTCTCCTGGGTGAATGGACGCTGCCCGGAAGTGGGAGGGATGAAGGCAGCCAGGGGGCAGGGTGCTCACACGGAAGAATGTTCTTGTAACGGTTCTTGCTCTTGTTCTCTGGCCTCTGGCCTTCCAGCCGCTGGTGCAAGTTCTTTACCTCCTGCTTCTGCAGACTCTGAGGGGCGAGAGGGGGAAACTGAGTGCCAGCCCCTGGAGGGCCATCCGCGCACGGAGATAAGACGGGGCAGACCAGTGTATGGGGTGGGGAGAGAGGGGACGGGGCCTGAGACCCCACGCACCTCAAACTCCTCCCAAAAGCCGGCTTTGGCTGTGTCCTCTGACTCCTGCTTCTTGTTGAGTTCCAACACCCGATTCTCAATGTCAGCTGCGTTCACCCGAGTGGCATAGTACGGCTGGGCGGGGACAGGTGAGAAGTCAGCGCCCACTTGAGAGCACAGAGCTCCTGGGTCTGAGGGATTGCCAGGCCCGCCCCTCTCACCTGCCGCAGGTAGACGAAGGCACCCGAGGCCTCCTCAATCCCCGTCTTCTTGAAATGCTCCACCAGGTCTGTGAGGCTGTCAAAGGTCTCTGAGCCACCCACCGTGTAGCGTCCACCCTGAGGGATGCCAAGTCAGGCCATTCTGCATGACCTGAGTCTCCCTCCCTACACCCCCAGCCTTGGACCAAAGCTAGGCTGATCCTCCCCACTGCCGGGGCTTTGAGCATAGACAGGAGCCCCGGCAGGATGCCTTCCCCGCTGCCCGGCTGCCTTACCTCACACATGACCTTGATATGAGTGACTCTGAGTGGGGAGCCTGGGCCAGCCTTGGGCTGGTCGCTGAGCACGGACAGCACAAAATCTCCAGGCTGGCTGAGACTCTCACGCACGAGAAACGTCCAGGGCTCACCCTTGGCCTGCAGCAGGGTCTCTGCCTGCCCCCCAGACATGTGACCGTGGTACCACCTATAGAAGGCAACATCAGGGAAGGTGACCCCTAGGCCAAGGGGCAGGCACTGAGCAGCGACAGGGAAATAGAGTGACTATGATGTGCCAGGCGCTGTGCTACATGCTTTCAAATCCACCACCATAGTTGGGTCCACTGCTCTCACAAAAATGTTGAGAGGTAGGTTCGATCCCATTTTACAGATAAGGAGCCTGAAGCTGGGCCCTAGGCCCTTGGGTGGTAGCCAGGCCCACCTCTGAGAGCATGAGACAGAGGCAGAGAGGCAAGCCACATCCAGAACAACTGTAGGGGGAGAAACCAAGGAAGGGTCTCCATGAAAGCCAGGGCTGAGCTAGGGAAAGAGGAGGGGGACCAAGAGAAGCGCAGAGGCCAAACCACAGAGAGCAGTGGAGATTGGGAGAGACGGAAGTCACAAGGGAGTCGTGATGGGGACAACTCCCCCCTGGGTGGCAGGGAAGACAGACAACCCTGCTGGGGAAACAGGGGTGTGGGGGGCTCTGAGGTGTCCAGGGTGACATCACTGAAGGGGAGGCTGGGGCTCAGAGGGGCTCAGAAGGGCAGAAAGCGGAACTAGGACCTTTCCCCAAAGCACACCCCCTTCCCAGGAGGAAACTGTAGCCCCACAATGCCCAGCCCCACAGGAAACCACGTGATGGAAAAAACACAAAACTCCTTCTGGGGAGAGAGTGAGAAGTGAGGGTGTGAGGTTTCCTCAGCCCAGGGACCAGGGGAGGGGGCATTTTCCAACCGCAGGGATGGGGGGAGGAGGGGGGGACCAGTCTGTCTTGCCCCACCTCGCTCCCTCCCTGTCCCCAAGCAGCACCCCGGGCCACCCCGTCCCACCAATCAGGGATAGACCAGGGCCCCCCCAGGCAATGGGGAGGGGGCTGACCCTCGTCCCCCTGGCCCAGGATGAGGAAGTTTCCATGCAAATGTCAGGCTGACCATAGGCAGAGAGCTAGCCATTGGCGGGACAAATGCAAATTTCCTCGCAGGAGGGGAGGAGGAGAGGCAGCCGGCCAGGGCTGGGAACACAAAGGGAGGTTTGGAGAAGGAGCCTCCCCCACGCAATCCCAGGGTCAGGGGTGAGCCAGGCATGCTGGCGTCCTGGCGTGGGTCACCGAAAGGGCCTCTTGGAGTCAGTTTCCCTGGCCTGGATTCCCTCCATCCTTCCCTGCCCCCCAGCCCCCAGCTCTGCCCTTCTCCCCCTTCTCCCAAGCCATTTGAAGCCAGGCCCCAGCCTCCTCCCCAGGGGGTCTGCTCAGCTGCTTCTTCCCTCTTCTAGCTCCATCCACAACCTACTGCTTCTCCAGGGCCTCCAGCAACCCATCCTCCTGCAAGGAAGATGCCGGCTTTGGGCAAGGAGAAAGAGAGGTACCGCGCTGAGTTCAAGAGGGTCTAGGTGGCAAAGGCCCATTAACGTTGCAGGCGGGGCATAGGAAAAGAACGAGAGGGAGCAGATACCCAATAAGGACCAAGGAGGGCCACCATGAGCAAAGTCATCCATGCTTGGGCTTCGCGCCTAGAAGAGGTGGCTTCAAGGCAAATGGATGAGCGGCTTCATGTTGGCTGGTGAGTGGTACCCAGCGGTGGGCCCCAGGGCCTTCACCTCAGCCTCACTCAGTTCTAAGTTTGAATCAGTGACTTGAACAAAAATACTGAGGTGAGTTGGGAGGCACGCATCTCAGAAAGACCGAAAACGGACAGAATCAAGATTTACAATCATTTCAACAATCAACACCCAAATACAGGACAAGGGCAAGTTGGCTTGGCCCCAGGAGTGTAAAAAAACAACAAAAACAAAAACCAAAAAACACTTAGAGTTATTGGGCTGCCCTTCACCTTAATGGAGCTGTCATTGAGATACAGCCACTAAAGTGAGCCATGGTGTAATGCTGAATGTTCTGGTCCTCCACCCCACCCCCCACCATGCTTTAGGAAGACCACATAGGGAGCAGCCTGCCCAGTCATGGGGACCATATCTTTGAAGCCAAAGGGACAGGGGAGAAATGCCTTGAGTGTCCTGTGCCCAGGTACTAGGCCCCTTGCACACACAACCATATCAGACAGTTTTCAACTGGTCTGTGTTCTGGTCAAGCTCTACCAAGCCCCCAAAAGCAGACCCGTCATCACTGTGTTGCTGAGATAAGGCATTAAATGTCGTCGTAAATACAAATCTCCTCTGCCCTTCCTCAACATTCGTCTCTCTGTGTACCAACCTGTGCTGGGGGAGAGAGTGGCTAAACGAGGGCCATTTCGGTTCCATAGACGGAAGAGCTTTCTAACAACAGAGCTGGCCTACTGTGAAAGACGGCCACCAGGCCTCTGCATCACAAGCAGGCCTGGGAGGCCAGCTGGCAGGGACCCCGGAAAAGGGCAAGATGATGTTCCCTGCTTTCTCAGGGGCTGAGGGAAAGGGTATGAGGGGTTAGTGCCCCGAGACACAGGCCCAGATCACATGGAAGAAAGAGGCCCACGGAGCCCCGGGAAGGATGGGAAAATCAGGGACGGGGTGGGCGGGGGTGGGTCAGGGTATGACGCCCCTCACCTCTCGCTGGTGGGGTCGGAGCAGTTCAGCGGGTACTTGAGGTGGATGATGGTGCCATCCCGGTCCTGCAGGACACCCTGCTGCTGTGTGTAGTACTCCACCAGCTCCGTCAGTGTCGCAAACTTCTCCCCTCCGTACAGGTCATAGAAATCTCCCGAGTTCTGGATCCGAATGTGGGTCACCTGATCCCCGACCCTGCGGGGCACCAGACGGTGAGGCCAGTGGGTGCAAGAGGAGAGGTAGGGACAGAGAGGGGGATGGGCTGGGGTCCTGAGCACAGGGCACACACAGGGACAAGGTAGACACGGAGGGGGACGGGAGACATGCTGGTGCTGGGGGCTGGGAGGTTGGAACCGAGAACGGAGTTGCAAAATGCGGGCCCTGGTGGAATTGAGGGCCACCTACCTGACGGAGAGGGAGAAGTCGCCCTGGTTCTTGCGACTGGGCCGAGCCAAGAAGCTCCCGTGGACCCCGCGGCCCTTGAGCAGCGTCTCTGCATCCAGCCCACTGAGGTCTCGGTGAAACCACCTGCAGGCCCGGAAGGCAGTGAGGAGAGGTCCCTCCGGCCGCAGGGCACCCTCGCCTCCTGCCTACCGTGGTTCCCGGGACCTTACCTCACCATCCTGGGGGCTCCCTGAGAGGAAGGGGGTGCAGGGAATGAGATGTGCTGGTGAGCCCAGGCAGGCCGCCAACTCCCAGCACCCAGGCCGCCTCACAGCCCTGGCGTTCCTGGTTCTGGGGCTGCCACTCCACTGGCCTGGGACAGCCAGCAGGGCGGGGACAGGAAGGGGCGCGGCCGACCCCTTGGGGGAACTCACTGTACTTCTCGTTTTGGAGCAGAGCGCAGAAGAGAAGCAGAGCAGGGTGGCAGTGGGGGTGGGGAGGGGGCCCACTTCCCACACGTCGTCTGCCGTCTGCCATCAAAGGCTCCAGGAGCATGGCACTCCGCAAGGGTGACGACACAAGAAAGAAGGACGCAAATGTGCCTTGCAGCCTACAGGCGAAGACTGGGCTTCGTAAACGTGAGCCCACTCGCAGTCACATGCCAACCCTTCCTCCTCCACCAGCTGCATCCGCACAGCCTTCCTTGGTCCAAGCTAATAATAATGGTGACACTGAAGGGCGCCTGGGTGGTTCAGCTGGTTAAGCGTCCAACTCTTGATTTCGGCTCAGGTCATGATCTCACAGTTCGTGGATTTGGAGCCCCACATCGGGCTCTGCACTGACAGCGCACAGCCCGCCTGGGATTCTTAGTCTCCCTCTCTCTCTGCCCCGCCCCCCCCCCCCCACTCACTTGCTTGCGTGCTCTCTCTCTCTCAAATAAATAAATAAATAAACACTAAAAAAAATAACGGTGACAGCCACAACTCTCATTTCACAGAGTCTCCCTGTATGCCAGGCACTGTGCTCTCATGTCATTTATGTGCCTTATCTGATTTATCCCTCATCAGAGCCCTAATGAAGCAGGTGCTATCTTTATCCCCATTTTACAGACAAGGAACCTGAGGCTCAGGGAAGGTAGGGAACTTGCCTGAGGTTAGGCAGTCAGTTAAGTGGCGGTGCCGGCATGAACCCCACAGGGGTTCCAAGGTCAGTGATTTCAGCTCCTGTATGCCAGGCCTTAGGGCTTCAAAGAACAGAGGTCAGGACGTCCCGTCCACTGGGGGTTGCAGGGAAGGGGACACTTCCTAACAGCCACGGCCAAGCAGATGCTTACAAAGAGAGAGGTGCCCTCGCCTCCTCTGACCTACACATCTGAAGAGGTACCACTGGGGCACTGGGATGGACAAAATAGCAGCTGTCAAACATACACCTTTTCTACTTCTTGTCCTAGTCTTTGTCCCTCTGTGCCCTAACCAGCCAGTGGAGCCAAGGAACAGAATGCAAGGGGAAGCAGAGCTGGGAAAGCAGGTGGGGGTAGAGCTTCCACGCCCCCTGGGGGTCCTTCCACCCTATACCTGGGCCATAGGTTCTTGTCAAGGGGGCGGCTCTGAATTAGCCAGAGCTCAGGACTCTGACCAGGGGCCTGTCTCCTGGGGACTGAGGTCCCTGCCATCGACTGATATTCTCAGGGCTGGATGACCTCAAGAAGCCCTACACACTAGAAGTTCACGATGCTCCCTGTGTGTAATCCCACAGACAAACACAACACGCCAAACCAAAACGAGGAAAGCAATCTAACAAAGGGCACACAGAAAGCTCTCGTACTGGTGGCTTCCCCTAGGGAAAGAAACTAGGTGGCCCGAGGAGAGGGCTGGGAGGGACATTCACCTCTCCCTTGTACCTGTTTTTTTAACGGAAGGGTAATTGACACACAATGTTCCATTAGTTTCTGGTGTACAACATAGTGATTCGACATCTCTATATATTATGCTCTGCTCACAAGCATAGCCGCCATCTGTCACCACACGACACTATTACAACACAACTGACTGTATTCCCTATGCTGTACCTTTCATCCCCATGATTTATTCTATCTGTAACTAGAAGCCTCCACCTCCCACTCTGCTTCATCCATTTTGCCCCCTCCCACCCGCCTCCCCTCTGGCAACCATCATTTTACTCTCTGTGTTCATAGGTCTGTTTCTGCTAGTTGGGTGTTTGTTGTTGGTTGTTTTTTTTTTTTTTTTTAAGATTTTTAAAAAATGTTTTTACATGTTTATTTATTTTTGAGAGAAACAGAGACAGAATGCGAGTGGGTTGGGGCAGAGAGAGAGGGAGGCACAGGATCCGAAGCGGGCTCCAGGCTCCGAGCTGTCAGCACAGAGCCAGACGGGGGGCTCGAATTCACGAGCTGTGAGATCATGACCTGAGCTGAAGTCGGGTGCTCAACTGACTGAGCCACCCAGGCGCCCCTTAAGATTTTTTTTAAAGTAATGTCTACACCCAGTGTGGGGCTCAAACTCACGACCCTGAGATCAGAGTCACATGTTCTTCCAATTGTGACAGCAGGCGCCCCTGTTTTGTTTTGTAGGTTTCACATATAAGTGAAATCGTACAGTCTTTGTCTTTCTCTTCTTTCACTTAGTACAATACCCTCTAGATCCATCCATGTTGTCACAAATGGCAAGATTTTTTTTTTATGGCAGAGTAACATTCCATTATACATATATACCACATCTTTATCCATTCATCTGTCTATGAACATTTGGGTTGCTTCCATTCCTTGGCTACTGTAAACAATGCCGCAATGAATATAGGGGTGCAGATATCTTTTTGAGTTAGCGTTTTCATTTTCTTTGGGTAAATACTCAGAAGGGAGGTCATTAGATCAAATGGTGTTTCTACTTCTAATTATTTGAGCAAACTCCATACCGATTTCCACAGTGATTGCACCAATTTTCATCCCCACCAACAGTGCGCGAGGGCTCCCTTTTCTCCACATCCTCATCGACACTTGTTATCTCTGGTCTTTCTGACTCTAGCCATTCTGACAAATGTAACGTGGTATCTCATTGTGGTTTTGATTTGCATTTCCCTGACGATCAGTGATGTTGAGCATCTTTTCATGTGTCTGTTGGCCATCTGGATGTCTTCTTTCCCTTATACCGTTTTGAATGTTGTAGCATGTGGGTATGTATTACCTTTATAAAAATGAATACATTGACTGGGAGACGGCAATCTCTGGGGAATAACTGGGGTGCTGGGAATGCTCTACGTCTTAATCTGGGTGGTATATACACAGGTGTATGTAAATGTGACATTCATCAGGCCGTACGCTTCACATTCATGTGCATTCTATATGCTAGACCTCAATAAACACTAAGGAAAAATAGTAACAAAGTGTTAAAGCTGAACTGAAGTATTTTTCCTACGATGACTACTTTATCACTTTTCGAAATATCAAACATCGATTCTCCCCCGCCCAAAAGGGGCTCTCCCCGCCTCCCCCTTCTTTCTGGTACCTGGGAAGCTTGGTCTGTTTACCGTATGACCTAATACCGACCATCCCTTGAGTCCTGGACTTTGAGCCCTGTCAAAAGAACATGAACTCCTTCCTGGAGCCAGGGGCAGCAAGAGCGTCTGCGGAGTCGGCCCTGCCACAGTGGGGTCCACAGCCAATCTTGCCAACCTTCGAATGTTCAAAGGCTAGCACGCCACCTCATGCAGAGTTTGTGTCCAGTAAACAAGCTCATCGACAGCCACGTACATGCCTGATCCCAAGTTCAGCTCCTGTTTTTACACACACACACACCCAGCTTGTCACACACACAGGACACACATACACAAACACAAACACAAACAGTCCCACGCACACACCTCGCCATCCTCGGCCATCTACACACATACCCGGCCCAGTGCAAATACCCACACACGGACACACCATCCTGACCGCATGTGAAGTTGTGGGTCCACGCCTCCCTCCCCACTGCTTTACTCTGCTTGGGGCACCCTGTTTCCTGTTTCCTTTGTCCCCACAGGAGGGCCTCTGCTCAGGGGTGCTGGACTCTTGGTCACCACATGACTGGCTCTTCCTCACATCCAGCTCTCAGGGCACATGTCACCTCTTCAGGAAAGCCCTCCTGGATCCCTCCAGTTAGTGACGCCACTGGCACCCCCAGTCACTTGCTAGCACACGTAGCTGTTTTCACGTTTCTGCAGAACACTCCTGAGAATCTAAAACTGTCCTATTTACTGGGTTCTTTGTGTAGTCTGCTGCCTCCCACTGGAATGAAGCTCCGTGAGGGCAAGGACCCCATCTTCTTCACTCCATTATTGCCAGCACCGTAAAAGGTACCTGGCACAAGTGCCCCGCATGCATCTGTTGAATGAAAGATGCATGGGAGGGGGAGGCAGAGGGGCACCGAAGGAAAGTAGAATGAACACCAGACGTTGGGAAGTTACATGGGAAGAAGGGGGAGCTTTCTCAGGTCTGCCTCCCAGACACGTTATGTTTCAGATGATGTGGGCGACCCAGGGTTTCTGGTAAGCAGACAGCAGAAGCAGGAGGCCAGAGAGTGAAGGGAAACATGCAATGGAGAGAATAAATACACATCTGGTCAGGGGAAACGAGCTAGACAGAGAAAAGGAGGAGGGGGCAGAGGGGCATGAATGAGCCTAGAGTTCCTCAAATCTTGAGGGAGGGACAGGAAGTAGATCGCCCTTATGGTCACACACCTGCCAGGAATGAGCAAGAACCCTCCCTGCCCCTCTCTCCCAAACTAAGAGGAGGCCGTGGCAGCCAGGTGGAGCCGGGGACTTACCCACCGGACAGCATCTCCCCAGAGGGATGGGGGAGTCACAGGCAGAGGGCCACAAGGGGTGGGGCCGAGCCTGGGCGCAGCTGTGCACAGTAGCCCAAACAGGTGAGGAAGAACACTGGGAACTCAGCTACTTCCTCCTTGATGCAGCCCTCCAGGCCAATGGCACCACAGCGACAACGACGAGCCCCCTGACTAGTGATCCCTGAAAAAGGGACAGGTGGGCGGGGCTGGCCTCAGACTGCCCACAGAGGCCGGACTCTACCTCCAGCCCCGCTGGGTAGTCCAGGGCCGTCGTCCTGGCCTCCTTCCTTTGGGAGGGGAGGAGCCACTTGGAGCTCCACCTGGAGCTCAAGCCGACAGAGCAGCTGGAGGGAGGGCGGGTGGAGGCAAAGACCAGGAAGTAACCCTGGCCAAGGGAACACCAACCAATAGGGGAGCCTCCCAGCACACACACAAGCCAGGGGGCCTCAGGAAAAACCCAGGAAGAAGAGGTGTCACCTGTGCAGGCCCGCCCACCCACCCATCCAGAGTGTTAAGGGGCAAGTCCTTCCTCCCACCGAGCCCTGGAGCAGGCAGAGTTGGGCCCAGCAGGAACCTAGGAAGGATCTGGACAGGGAGTTGAAGCAGCCTGAAATGGCAGAGGGAACCTGGGGCCAAGCGGTGGAGGTTGTCAGGGTCACAAAAGACTGACACTGAGGCTAAGTCACAGGCATGTTTATTATCCTCTGGAACATCGAGGTCTTCCCTTCCTGGGCAGTGTCCCAGGGGAGGGCCGACCCTCAGGAGGCAGCCACGCTGCCACCGGGAGCAGGCCCGTGGGGCGGCAATGTCATGGGTGGCAGGAACAACGCCTTCAGCTTGCCCGACAAGCTGGCAATCTCGGGATCCTGGGCTTCATAAGACTTGACCAAGCGGGCAAACTTAAGGACACCTGCAAGGGGAAGTGGAGCGTCAACCCACACCCCCAGGGGACAAGTGTGCCCCAGACATCAGGAGGGGGCAGCTTGAGCCTGAGTCACTGGTTGCTCCCCCTCTAGTCAGGGAGCTGTCTACAAAATAAGACACAAGCAGTCCTCTGCCCTGTGTCGTTTGGGTGAACCATTTCCAGGTCTATACCCATCACAACTGGATGGGATGCACTGAATGAAATATCCCAAAGCAGTGTGTGTCTCATGATCAGGTGAAACATTTCAGCAATTTAGTCCCAAGAACCTGAAGCATGAACATCCACAAGATCTCAAGTCTATAACCTGGACACAGGAGGGCCGAGGGCCATGGGCCAACTGGGCTGAATCAATAAGCACCTTTGGGGAACACCATGATCTCATCAAGGAAATTAACCAGCCAACCCTCCAAAAGAGACTAGCTAAAACACGTTGGAGGGGCTGCACAAGTGCACTGTCACGCAGACATCCAACTAGAGCTATCGGAAGGGGGTTCCAGTCCAGCTCTGCTGTGACCTCAGGCACTTAGTTTACTGCTAGAGTCTGTTTCCTCATCTTAAAATGGGGTAACAGTATAATTACGGGTAACTGCAAACAGCATTTAAGACTTCGCCTGGCACAAGTTCACAGGAGACCCTTGGCTCTGCCCGCCAATTCTGTTCGTCAGATTGTGGCTGCCTCCGTGTGGCAAGATGAGGGAGGACGGCTCAGGGACCCGATGGATCGAGCGCCCTCTCCCGGACCCACTCACCCCGACCCTCATCCGACCCACCTTCCCCGTCGCAGCTGAAGCCATAGGCCTTGATAACCTCCTGCTGAATCTGCGTGGCCACGGGCAGCACGAATTGCAGCATTTTGCCCATGTCGTTGCACGCGTTGTCCCGAGCCTCGTCCATGCGCACGGCGTTCTCCGGGGCCGAGAACGCCTGGATGACCTCGGCCAGGACCACTGTGCGGCAGATGCATCCCCGGGTAGGCGTCAGAGCGTGGCCGGCGGGCCCAACCGAAAGCGCAGGGAAGAGGGCAGGGAATTAGTGGGCTGAAGCCATAGTAACCCGATAAACTCGGCCTAGATTCCCTCGCTCTAGGGGCAAGGACCCCTTTTGGGGGAGAGAGAAAGATGGTATCCTGTGCCCCCATTTCCCGGCGGCACAACTACACCTCTCGCTCCGTACCCTCCGCCCGCGCCCTTCTCCAACAGGAAGCCCACCCGGTGGCTAGAATGCTTCTCACCCTTGGCTTGCTCGGCACTCAGGGCCGCAGGTTGGGCCGAGGCGGACGCCATAGGGTAACAAAAGCTGCACGTGCAGCCGAACCAAGGAAATGCACGGAAAAAACGATCAGCCTGCTAGAGCGACTCTCGAAACTGACGGGGGTGGAAGGGAAGCAGCATCAGCGGCAGCCGGAAGCCTCGCGGTGCAGCGAAATACTAAACGCCAAAATGCCTTAAAACGAGAGATGACCCAACTGGACTCGATGCCGTTGGGGGGGGGGGGGGTGGTAAAAGAAAAAAATCTAAAAACGAAAACCGCTCCTAGAACCGAAGTAGCTCTATTGTTAAAAACGTACTGTGGAGGGGGTCTTCCGGTAAAAACCGGAAAACCTGCTAGACAAATTCTAAAAGAGCTGTAACACTACAGGAAGTGGCCTGGAGAGAACATGGGATATCCATGAACGCCACTATTGGTGAGGGTGAGCTCAGTGTCGCGTTTTCTAATTCTGATTGCTGTATAATCAACGAGGGACACTATAACTTTCAGAAGGAAAGATAGGGGAAAAAGAAACTTGTTTATATCATCCGTTTCTAGAGTTTGTGAACATTTGACTCGGACCTATGCAAATGAACCCAAAGCTGATTGGCTGGGAAAGCTGGTCACACCCCCTGCAGTTTTTGAGAACGAAGTGATTCGCTGCAATAAACGCTGAGCGCTGAGGCGGCTCCCGTGCTTGCCTAAAATGGCCTTGTGCAGGGGTGTGCGCTCCAAAGTAACGCCCTCCAATTTCTCTTCTGTTCCACACGTTTGAAATGGTCACCCACTTCCTCCTCAAACCAAGGAGTACTTAAGAATCCAGACTTCGAATCGCTTTAACCTAGTGGAATTCCGCCCCTGCACCTCCGCTTCATAACCCTTTTTTCAATCTATTCGACGGAAAGGATTCTGGACTCCGGTGGCTCCTAGCTGTGGGGCCAGTGGCAGAAACGCCTCCAAAGTCTGAGTGGCTTCCTAGGCCTGACCCTGTCAGAGGCGGGCCTGTCCTTGGCCTCCAGCATCTGGACTTCCCAGCCTTGCGACTCAAGAGGGGACTGGCTAGCTCCATAGTACCCCTCCAGCGGAGCTAGGGCTCCAGGGCCCTTGGCTCTTCCGAGATCTCCTCTCCAACTCTCCAGGGTCGCTACACCCACTTGTGTCCGGTTCCACAGCCTTCTCTCCAGGCACCGCTGCGTAGTCCCCTATGACCACCGCCCCAACTCCGCCCCCACAGCCCGCAAAGAACCAGTCACAGCCATCTTCCTGGGGAGTCGTGAGGATGTTTTTGTTTGGTTTTGGTTGGGATGTTTTTTAAAGAGCGTCATATAGATATTTATATATATAAATTATTAATGTCGGGGAAGGGCAAGGGGCATACATCGCAGAAGGGACGCGCGCACGGGGACTGGGGAGGGGCGGGGGCAGCACACGATGCTACGCAAAACAGCCACATCTAACAGATGAAATAATCACACCAACGGGGTGGGAGGGGCAGTGGCCACCGGGGGTTGGGCATGGGGGAGGAAGAAAGCAGGGGGACAAGAAAGAGGGACCTGGTCCAAGATACTGTGCGCTTTCTGCCCCCACCCCCCACCCCCACCCCTGGCCACCTCCCCACCTCTGCATACCACAGGAGCCTTGGCCTTCCATCTGTCCCTTCCTCCCTCCCTCTGCCCAGCTGCTGAAACCCTGCAAATGAGCAGCACCCCTCCTCAGCCGTGGGTGGCAGGCTGGGAGGGAGGCCTCCGAGGTCCAAATGCAGGGGCCATGGGTGCTCTCTTGATTGCAGGTTCTACAGTGGCTTGTCGCTTTCCTTCTTCAGGTGACTGGGTGGAGAGGGGATGCAGAGCAGAGGCATGAGACACCGAGGTCAACCCCGACCTGGCCCCTCTCACAGAGGACTGTGGAGGAGGGGCTCCCTCCCCCAGAGGCCAAAGGCCAGCAGTGCGCTGCCCACACCCCATCCCGGGCTGGCTAAGGTCACACCCCCTCACCCCTGGCCCAGGGGTGTCCCAGGGTACCTGTAGTAGTCCTCCTGGGCAGGTAGCGGCACACTGTGCAGCGGGTGATGGGCGTGCAGCCACTGCTGCTGCTCCAGCGCCAGGCGCTGCAGCTCGGCCGACTGCGCGTGCATGGCCTGCAGCTGGTGAGCTGCCGACATCGGGGCAGAGAGGGAGGCTGGCAGGTCCCGGTACGGAGCAGCTGTGGGCAGGAAGGGCAGGGGGGGCCCATTACTGCTGGAGTCCTGAGTACTTACTCTGGGCCAGGACAGAGCTGGCCACCTTACAGACAGAGGAAACTGAGGCTAAAACAGGCAAAAGCCAGTCCTGGAGAAGATCCAAACTTCCGCCTGGCACTAAAACCTGTGCCTCTCTTGGGCAGGGCCTCAGCCCTCCTTCTCCTGTTCTCAGCTCCTCTGGTTACCTCCTCATCCCTCCCCAAGCCCAAACAGGCTAATCCTACCACCCAGATTCCTCCTTTCTGCCCTTCTCTCGTTTGACCTTCCCCACCCCCAACTTCCATCCTTACCAAAGAGCTGGTGACGAAGAACTTCGTTCTCGTGCAGAGGGTGAGGAAGAAGGGGGTTGGGGAGGGTCCCAGCTGGGTAGGGGATCCGGGTAAGGTGAGACCCTGAGGCCAGGGGGTCAATGAGAGGGTGCACCGAGGCAGAGGCTAGAGGGTAGAGAAGAGGAAGGTGTCACCAGAAGGCAGGTTTGGGGAAAATCATGCATTTGGGTGAAGGGATCCAAGCCTGGGAAGAGATGGACAATCAACACAGGGAGACCTAGTGAGGAATAAAGAGACACAATGGAAGAACTAAGGGCCTGGTGGGTGGTCAGGACAAGACCTTACTGGAGTAGGGACATGTGGATGGCAGAGAATAGGAGACAGCAGTTGTCAGAGGGGTCTGAGGAAAAGGAGAGACGTGGACTGCTTAGAGGAGATAGGAAGGGATAGAAGTTTGGGAAGTAAGACGGGAAGAGAGAGGCGGCTAAGAGAGAGAAAGCACAAGGGAGCCAGGAAGGACTATGACTGTGAGGCTAAATCCGGCAAAGTACTGGACAAAAGGAAATACAGCGAAAGGATAGTAAATAAAGCTCATTAGCACCTATGATAACCCCAGTCAAAGCTATAGAGCTGTTTCTGGAAGGTAGGAGGCCTGGAGATGGGGAAAAACATGAAAGACCTCCACCTGGGAGGAGAGAAGATGGCAAGAAATGATAACAGAGTTGAATTCAAAGGAACAAGGACCCAGGTATGGGGTGGGGGGCTGTTCTGAGGGTAGAAAGGTGGCGTTCCCTCAAAGGTTTCCTCTATCGTGGGTGGGATGCTAGACTGTGAAGAGGGGCGGGGTGTGGGTTATTACAGTCTCTGGGGCATGAAGAGATGGGGGATGACAGGGAGGCCAAGATCAGGGGAGCAATCCCGGGAGAGAGGCTCATGCCAGACTAGAGGAGAGAAGTCTTGGCCTGAGGAACAGAAGACCCAATTACTTGCCAGGGGACAAGAACGCAATGAAGACAAAGAAGTAGGAGTCTCACCTGCATGGATGGCGTCCTGCTGGTGGAGGTGCAGGTGGGAGTGGATGTGGGAGTGCTGGTGGTGATGGGGGGTCACATTGAGCATCTGCAGCCGGGCCAGCGGGTCATTGCCCAGGGCTGCCACCCTTTCTGCATGCTGCCTCTCGGCTGCCAGACGCTCGGCGTAGGACATGTCAGGCCGCAGGGCTGGACCAGCTGCCAGCGCTAGACGTTCTCTCTCCAGGGGCCCCAGGCTCGGATGAAAGGGGAAAGGGTGCAGGCCGGGTGGGCCAGGCTGCAGAGCCAGGCCTCCATGTCGGGGGAAGGGATCCAGGCCCGGCCCAGGGACCCCATGTAGGGGTTCCAGCTCACTGGGCTTCACCTCAAAGCCAGGCTTGAGGCGGTCACGGAGGTCTCGTTCACGGGCTTCCCGCTCCCTCTCCCGGGCTGCTGGGTCACTGCTGTACAAGGCCGGGACATTGTAACCCAGGAGCCCCGGGTCCACTGCTCCTAAGGGCACGTAGAATGGATGGTTGCGATTGCCGGGAGACATGACGTGGGGCCGGGCGTATTCACTGAGCGTGCGCAGGGCTGGAGTGTCAGGACCCAGGTAGGGGGGCACTGTAGCCACAGCACTGCCCGGCTCAAATGGAGGGCGATGGGGCACTGGGCCGAGAGATGGGCACTCCACTGGAGCCCGGCCCTCCTGAGCCAACTTCTGTGGGATACAGGGAGAAGCAGAGTCAAAAGGTCAGGTCTGGTAAAATGTGGCTGATCCGGAGCTGCTCAATTGTCTCGGCAGCTGAAGGCCAAAATGCGTCACCTTACTGGAACTCAGCCTAGTAGGAATTTCCCTAAACCTTCTCCTGGATATTGGCTCTCCCTACCATCCACAGGTACTCTGATCTGAATTTGCCTCCCCCACCCAAGGGAGGATGCAAGGAAGGATTCCTCCCGCTGGAATCCCTGGGTCTCTATTTCCTGGGCTGCCGTGCTTCCTCCTGTCGGACAGGGGGCGCAATGACCTCCCCGCCACCCCCTACCCCCCCGCGCGGCGCAGAGGAAGGCCAGAAGGCGGACGGCGCATGTGGTGACGCACCACGCTGCGTTCCAGCTCGCGCTCCTTCTCGCGTTCCCGCTCCTTCTCGCGTTCCCGCTCGCGCTCGCGCTCCTTTTCTTCGCGCGCGCGCTGCTCGGCCTCGCGCCGCACCTTCTCAACCAGGTCGGCCCGCTTCTTGGCCAGCTTGGAGCCCTCCAGCGGCACGAAGTACAGGTCGCTGCGCGCGCACGAGTTAAAGCCGCGGTCCAGGTGTTTGTTGAACCTGGCGGGCGCGAGGGCAGCGCGCGCTTAGCCCCTGCGAGCTGCCCGAGCGACCCCGCGGTGAACCTGCCCCCAAACCAGCCCGCGCAGGCGGCGAGGGAGGCGAGGCCCCCGAGTACTCTAAAAGGCACCACACGAACGCAAGGTTCCCCTCTTGTCGCCTCTGCCGGTCTCTCCACTGCCCCTTCGCCGTTCCCCGTTCCAGGCCCAACCGCACCCCGCCCTGGCGGCTCACCTGGCTGACTGGCTGGCATGGCTGGGCACGTCTACCACCTTGGGAGGGGGCGAGGGGCTGCGGGCCGGGGGCGCCGGGCTCTCGGGGGTCTCATACTCTTCAGCCGGCTCTTGCTTGATCTGCGTGGCGTTCAGGGGCGGCCCCGAGGCAGGGGCCGCAGGTGGTGGTGGCAGGGAGGACAGGCCTGAGGGCCCGGCAGGTGGCAGAGGCCCTGGCCCCACAGTGGGCGAGCCTGGCTTGAAGGTCCCTGGGCCCGCGGGCGGCGAGGCGCCTCGGTAGCCGGGTGGGGTCCCTGTTCGGAAGGAGGGAGGCGACCCCGGCTTGTATCCCGGTGGGGTGGCTGTCTTGTAGGCCCCTGGGGACGGGGCTCTCTTTCCATACGGCGGGGGCCCAGGTGGGGAAGCTGTTTTATAGCCCGCTGGCGAGGAAGCCACTGTGGCAATGACCGTGGAAAGCGTAGCCGAAGAGGTGGTGACCGGAGGCACCGGTGGGAAGGGGTAGGGCGCTCCTTGGGGGCCCTGGGAAGGGGAGGGGTGTGAACATGGGTAGGATCCTTGAGAGGAAGAAGAGGAGTTGGAAGAGGAGGAAGAGGGTGGGGGGCCATTGGGGCCCGCTTGGCTGTAGGACACCTGGCTGTGAGGTGGGGGCAGGTGTGCTGGCCCTGGTGGGTAGGGCCTCAGAGACCCCAGGGAGGGCGACATGGCATAAGGGTGGGAATGGTGGGAGCTACTGCTCTCCAGGGAGTGGGGATATGCTCCAGGTGGAGGGGGCCCAGAGCTCCCATGATGTTGCTGTTGCTGCTGTTGCTGCTGTTGCTGCTGCTGCTGCTGTTGCTGCTGCTGCTGGTGGTGATGGTGATGTGTTGGGGCTGGTGGGTGGCCTGTGGACTGGCCTCCAGTGGAAGGAGGGAAGGGGCCTGGGTGGGCATTGCTGTTGGCTAAGAGACGGCCATAGGGAGGAGGTGGGGGGGGACCCTGGCTCCATACAGCCTGGGATGGAAGGGAGGGCTGAGTGTATTTGGGTGGCTGATTGGAGACAGACAGGCTTGTTGGGGGAGGGAAGGAGTGGGGATAACTGGGCAATGCCTGGGAAGCTGGGTACTGGGAGGCAGAGGAAGAGGAAGAACTGGAAGAGGAGGCTGCTGCAGAGCTGCTACCTGCAGACGAGTATGGATACCTCATTGGCGGGGCTGGGGCAGAAGAGGAGGAAGCAGGGGGCAGAGGATGGGGTGAGGGAGCAAGAGTGGGGCCCTTCTCTGGGCCAGGAGGAAGTCCACCCATACCCTGCCCCATGGCATGGGGAGAGGGCAGATGCCCAGGTAGTGGCTGGGCCCCCAGACCAGGAGGAGAGGCTGATGCATTGTTAAGGGGCCTCAGAGCAGGTGGGGGAGGCAGGTTTGGTGTCACATGGGGGAAGGTGGCTGGTGGTGGAGCAGAGGGTAGGCTTCCACCACCCACTGGAGTGTTAGGTGGCTTTGTTGGGGGAGCACCACCAGCCCCAGAGCTTGATATTGAAATGGGGGTGGTGGGTGGAGGGTGCTGTTTACCCCCACTAGGAGCCCCCACTGAAGAGGCAGCCCCTCCTCCCTTGGGACCCATTGGGGGTCCAGACAAAACTCCTCCACCAGTGCCCCCGGGGTAGAGCTGTGGGTGAGGGGGAGGGGCCCCGGGAGGAGCCTGGAACATTCGAGATGGAGGGGGCTCCATGGGAGCATGATATCCAGAGGGTGTCACAGAAGGATGGGGTTCGAAGCCAGGCTCTGGCTGTCGGGGGGTGCTGTCTGGCGGTGGAGGAGAGGGAGGAAAGAGTGGAGGGGGGTGGTAGGGGCGGGCTGGGCCCTGGGACAGGCCAGAAGATGAGTCGGAGTCATTCTCCACGCTTCCAGGGCTGTAGATGCTGGGGGACGTGCTTCGGTTATCCTGGTCAATATCCCTAGGGTCACTGCTGCCATCATCATTGAGGCTTCGCCCATCTAAACTATCCAGATCTGAGGGAGACTGTGGCCGAGGGAGCTCCTGCTGTAGAAAAAGGAGGACCATTTTTTTTCCCTTTTCTTTTCCCTCGCTTCTCCGAGATTTGGGGCCTCCCTTGCACAAAATCACATCCCCCTCCCAGCACACCACTGTACGACGTGATGAACTCTGGCTCCAGCCCCCCTCCCTGCCACGTGGGGATTCCTCCACTCTCCCCACATTCTCAGCTGCACCCTAGCAGCCACTCTTGTTCCCCTCCTTGTAAAACTCCATTCTTTCCTCAAGTGTCCATCTCAAGCACCATCTCGCTGTCCACAGCTACACCCAAATCCTCGTCTTCCACCAGCTCATATCCGCCCTCCTCTCATCTCCTTCACCCCCTTAACTACACATGCCAGAAACCCGTGCTTTTTAAGAAGACCACTCCTTACGTGTTTTCCTTATGATTTATTCCTTCCACTAAGACCTCTCACCTTTAACCTCCTCTCCAGCCCCCTCATGAAAAGCAGGACCTGGAAAAGGAGAGGCTAGAATCCCTCACACTCTTCCAGGCCCTTTGGCCCTGCCTGGTCATCTAGTGGTCTGGCTAAAGCCCTAAAAATCCATCTGACACACTATAGACAGGACTCCTTTAATAAGCCCTAGGATATGACTTTTCTCTCATGTCCCAGGCGAGATTAAAGTAGCAATCGTGAAGAGAAGTTTTTGGGAAAGCGTGGTCAGAAAATGGGTGAGGATGGCTGCAAGGGTCACCCACCTCGGTTTTGGTCTTTTTTGGTGCATTGGTCTCCTCACTTTCACTTTCTGAGATCTCCTCACTCCGGCCCTGCTTGCTGACCTTTGGGGTGGAGGCTTCCTCTACGCGGGCCTTCTGTTAGAGAGAAAGAAAATTCCTTTCTCCTACCTCCCGAGCCTCCACAGTTACTCTCTGCCAGACAGGAAGTTCCCCCACAACACACACACATACACCATCAGCCCCAGTGCCTGGGCATCCTGTGGGAGGACCTGAGGACAGAATACCTTGGCTGTCTGCCTAGACTTTTCGGCTTTGCCATCACTGCTGGACGTGCTGACCCCTCCAGGGGAGGCCCGGCCCCTCGATCTCAGCTCTTCCCGGGGCCCAGGGGCCTCTTTCTTCCGTCCACTCCTCATTGACATCTGAGGGAAAAGGAAGGAAGCAGACAATGTAGGTTTTTGGTTTGTTTTTTTTTGTTTGTTTTGTTTTGTTTTTACCTAGCACCTAACTTCATGGCGTGCCTTATTTCTATTCTTTCTCTCCAGGCCCTCACTGCTCCCCACCCCACCCCGGTTTCTCTGCCCCTCATCTGCCCCTTTGTGGCTCTTATTTTAGCTATTACTCACTGAGTCTTTATTCTGTCGTGTCTTCATTCTTCAGGCTGTGGAGACCCCATTCTCCTCTGCCTGGGCAGCTGAATACAGAAACTTCTCTGCTTCACCCCAAGTTCCCCACAGCTGTGGCCTGGGAAGCGGGAAGCAGGATCTCCCAAGTTTCCAGTGTAGGCCCCTGGAACTTGCAGGATTTGTTTTCAGTGAAGCCTGTTAGAAAAAACCATCAGAGTCTCCAAATTGGGGAACAGAGTCTGAAGGCGATACTGTTGTGCTTAGCAAGGGGCTTGAGTAAGTGGCCCAACCCTAGGCCTTTGGGCTAAGAGGTACAACCCCCATAAGACACTGCTGGCTCGCCCCACGGGCTACCTCAGCTATCTACACATGAAAGAGACTCTGCTCACATCATCTCTTTCAACTCTGGAGAAGGCAGAAAACTCAGATGTACCCTACCCATGCACTCACATTATTCTACCCTTCCTGATACCTGGAAAGTATCTGTGGGTACACGAGTTCCACAGAGCCTTCCCAAGGAGCATAAAGAAATGTAGCTGAGGTATGAATTTATTGAGTGCTGTCTTTATGTCATGCCCTTACACAGAGTTTCATTTAATATTTACAACCTAACCCTGCAAAGTAGGTATTCTTATTTCCATTATACAGAGGAGGAAACTGAGGCTCAAAGATTGAGACTGTGACTTGCCCAACTTCGTGTGATGAATACACAGAAACCAGTGACAGCACCGGAATCAGGCCTACATCTCCCTGACTTCAAAGCCCATACTATTTCTTTTAGACTTTGCTATAGTCTCGTCAGAAGTTGGTGGGGTGAGTTCTCAGAAGGCCTAGATCAGTCCCAGAGATATGAAAAGAATCTTTTCACATCAGAGTAGGTGGGAGAAGAATGCCCCATTCTATAACACAAATGCACACAGTCCTACCAATCCCAAGCCCAAACCTAGGTACCCCCAAAGTGCAGAACTTATTTCTGAGAGTCTCATGGAGACCTTCCCCCACCCACTTCTAATGCCTGGGTTCCCCAAGGCTAGAAAGTCAGGACTTTCATTTTACCAACCAAAGCAGTGAAAATCAGTGAGCACTTAATACAAATTTACAGACTGGTAAACCTGTATTCCCATTTGGTTTAGACAGGGACACATACCTCCTCACAGCCTATGTATCTCTGTACCTATATCTATAGTCAGCTATTTTCCTTTGTACTTGTTGGTATTTCTTGCTAAGGGTCAGGTCTCCATATTACTGGACCATAAGATCTTTTGAGAGCAAAAATGGTATCTTCTCACTGTTTTCTTCCTTTCTGTATCTCCCACTGATGTCACGTGTATATGCGTGCTCTGTTCCGTTCTTGTTCCTGGCCTATTGACTAACTTCAGTAGGTCTTTTCGAATAAAATGTTGCCCGACTTTGGTGGGAATGGGGTAAACTTACCCAGCTATTCTGAGTTATAAGGCCTGGCTAGGTAAATGGTATTATCACAGTATACTGCATATTTTTCCCCAGGAACACAGAGTAATTACTTCTCCTTCACCTCCAGTGAACCCTAACTATTCACACTGAGACTGGCAAGGGGGGGGTAGGGGGCAGAGGGGGGTTGAACCTAACCTTTCCAGGAAACTTAATAATAATTTACTTAGAATCATAAAAGAGCTGGGACAGAGCTTCAGGTCTTCTGAACTTAGAACTAATGCTCTGTCCGGTAAACCAGCCACTTTTCTTCAACTACAACTACTACCGCATTTTTGAATTGTTGTGGAGATCAGTTTTAAATATTGTTAACCTCCAAAAATCCAAAGAACAAACCCGCTGTAACAAAAGAGGAAAACAATCTTAACAAAAGCACAGCCAGGATTACTATGTGTGGCTGGTGTGTCTTTGCCAGCCCCTCTAGAGGAGGGTGCCCATCTCTCCTTTCCATCCCAGAACCCATTCACCAAGTCCATTACAGCTAGGGGATCCAAAAGGTCAGAGAAATGCACGAATGTAACTGAAAAACACAGCAATCAGTGTGCCCCTCCCCCTACTGCAACTGTTTTAAACAGCTGAAATCTGATAAAATTAGCAGTGAGTAGCTTTGAAGGAGAAAAGCAGTCATAAAAGCATAGGTAATCTCGAGGGAAAGGAGTGGCAAGGGGAGAGGAATTAGGGTTGGGCCATATATATGCTTCTGAACTCGGAGCATGCTTCAGCATCAACAAGGTGAACCATACTCCATCTAGCCCTAGTAGCCAGTCACTATAACTAATATTTATAAAGCACCTACTGTGTTTCTGCAACACACTACACACATTCCCTTTCATGGCCTTACTGCAAAAGAAGAAGGATAAAGACCAGATTGGGGAGATGCAAAAGTGAGAAATAGGGAAAGAGTCTCTAAGAATAGGAGAATAAGGGAGAAATACAAGAAGGATGTCAGAGGGAATACACAATCGAGGCATAAGGCTTTCTGGGAAAGGCTTGCAGGGTGAATTTCAGGATCACTGGCCCAGCCCCCATCATCATTCCAGACCTGCCAGACTAACAAACCAGTCCAAAGTGACTCCTAGATAACAATGCGGCCCAGACCAGCAGATAAGTCTGCAAGCATTAGTCTAAGCCTTCTTAGAACCGGGGGAGGTCAGAGGGGCCTCAGAGATCATCTTATCTATAACCCCTTCATCTTACAATGAAGCCAAGGCTCAGAGAAGTGACTGGCCCAAGGCCACAGTTAGAGGTACGATCAGTACCCGACCCAGGTATGTTGGCTCCTGTTCAGAGTATTTCCACTGCACCAGGCTGTTGCACAGCCCTCTCTCCTGGGCCACCCTCACATGAGATGAGCTTGGAGAGCCCAGCCACTCCCACAAGGTCAGAGAAGCAAAAGGTCAAAGGTTAGTGGATGGAAGGGGTCACTGTCGTGATAGTCTGGGAAAGAGAAAAAGGGAGACTTGGGAAGGGAAACTCAAGTTTAAGAAAACAGAAGAATATCAGTGCAAAGAAACAAACAACTGTATACTATATACAAGAAGTCCCTAATAATAAGGGAGGCAGAGGCCAGAAAGAACTACCAAAACCTGGTGTAACTTGAACAGAAGCTTTTCCAGCTTCCCACCATGCCTAAGGGGAGGAACTTGGAGCGACGTCTATGACCGGCAAATAACATGTCTACCTGTTCCAACAAACTGCTTGCCGGAAGGCGGAGGACCCCCTTGGGAACCTCCTATTCACCAGCAGCACCAGAAACACCTTCCAGAACCCAGCTAAGAGTACCAAGGACATAGCCAAAGGCTGAGGTCCAATCAAGATTCTGAACCCCCACCTATAGGACATCCCACTGGATCGTTGCTATGGCAACAAAATGGTAGAACCTGCCCCTCAAGAGTCTATCCCAGGAGTCCATCTGCCAGCCACTCCCCCTCCAGTTGCCAAAGCAACTCCTACCCTCCAGGAGCACCCTCAGGGAAGGGAGCTTAAGAAGAGTATCTACCCCAGTAGAAATAAGCCCATGCACAAAGAGAAATCTTTGAGCTCAAAACAAAAATGAAGATACCTCCCCCTTCAGAAACCCCAGCTAGAGGGGCCGTGGGTGCTCTGGGGACTTGAGGGTGGAGGTCACAACTTGCCTGGAGTGCCTATAAGACCATCCAATTCTCTCCTTTTCTACCCTCTCAGAAACCCTTTCTCCCTAACTCTCCCTTCAGTGTTCCCATCTTCCTCCCCATAGTTTTAGGGGGACCAGAGCACTGGGCACCAGTGTGTCCCTCTCCAAGAAGGAACCATGCTGGGGTCTGGAAAAACAAGGTCAGAGGTTACCTAAAGTAGGGGAAAGAAAATAGAGTCACAAAGGCATCCACTTCCCATTTGAACCCTGTAACACCTCAGGTTCTGCTTCTCAAACGTGGACCTCTCCTTGGTCCCTTCAGAGCCTCCGTTTCCCCAGGTTCCATTCTCCTCCTTCATCAGCTACGACCCTTCTCTTTCCACCTACCACACCCCTTCCCCATTTCCTACTTCCCTTCTACACCTAGCACCCCCAACCCTGAGTTCTGAAACCCGGGTTTTGGGCCTTTCCCTGGAGCCCTAATGCCCCACCTCGCTGCCATATCTCCAGTCCCTTTTTGCCTTCGCCCGAAGCCCCCTCGCCGGCATCCCCCTTTTTCCTCTAGCCACCCTCCACCTCGGTGCTCCTCTTTTGGTCCCGGGGTCCTGGCTACCCTCGCTGCCCCATCAGCCCTCCTCCTGAGACCCTCCCACCTCCCTCCATCCACCCGATCCTCCGGGTGCCCTGGCCCCCATCCCTCCTTGGGGGCCGGCCCCACCCCCTGAGTCCCCCGGCCTCAGGCCGGGCAGAGCCCGCAGTGGGGGTACCGGATCGGGAAAATAACAAATGGAGGCGGCGGCGGCGGCGGCGGCGGCGGCGGCGGGAGGGGGAAACTGGGAGGGGTGGGGGTGGGGAGCCGCGGGCCAGAACCCGGGCGGGCCCGAGGCCCGGGTGGCAGCAGATCTTACCTGGTCGTAGCTCGGGACGGCTGGCTGGCTCCGAACGGGATCCGGGGCTCCGGCGCCTCCGGGGGGCGGCGGCGGCCGCTCCCCCGCCCCCCTCTCCTCTTCCCGGCTTCAGTCGCCGCCGCGACGGCGGCGGCGCCGGCCCCGACCCCCCCGGAGGGCGGCCCCCATCCCCCCTTTTCACCCACCTGGCCCCGATCGCCCGCCTGCCCCCGGAGCAGACCCCGATCCCCGCTCTCGTTCAGCCCCTCCCCAGGCCCGCCACCTCCCCCCGGCCGCCCGGAATGCCCGGGCCGCGCCGCCCGCCCCCGCCGCGCCGCTCGCCCCCGCGGCCCGGCCGGCGCTCCGAGCTGCTCTGACCCGCCGCCTCCCGCCCGCCGCCCGCGCCCGCCCCGCGCAGCCCGCACTCGCGCGATCCCCGGCCCCCTAGGCGGCCTCCGCCCGCGGCCCCCGCCCCTTCCCAGGCGTTCGTCCCCCTCGCCCCCTCCTAGCCCCTCCTCGAGGCCAGCGGTCCCCCCTAAATGGGTCCCGGCCCGAGGCCCCGGCCCGACGCGGGGCTGCGGGCGGGCTGGGCGGCGCGTCCGGCGACTCGCACAGGAAAGCGGACGGCGAAGGGAGGGAGCTTGGGAGAGGGGGATGGGAGAAGGGAGGAAGAGGGAGAAGGAGGGAGCGCGGAGGAACCGAGGAGAGAGGGGCCAGGAGGGAGACGCGAGGGAGGGAGCGCGAGGCAAGCTGCGAGGGGGGAGAGAGGGGGATCCGGAGAGGGGGAGGCGCTGTGCGAGTTGGCCGAGGCCGGCCCAGGGGGCTGGGGCGCGGGGAGGGGTTCGCTGAGGCTGAATGTGGGGAACCAGACGACTAGGTGGGAGGGGCTGTTGGTTGTCAGGGCCGATAAGGGGAGACTGGAGAAGTTTGGGGACCAAGGGGTCTGTGGCAGAGGGGAAGTGGGAGGTTGTGGGTGTGTGGCAGAGACTGGTCTAATGGGGTTACGTTGGGAAAATGGAGCTACATGGGGGCTCCGAGGGCAGTGAGGTATGTGACAAGGAGGGATGACTAAATCTTGGGGTGACAGCGTCTCTGGCAGACATGTAGCTGGAGAGGTGGGGGGGTGATTATGAGGGAGAATGGGATGGAAGTTTGGGGTCATGGGGAGGGGAATAAATTGAAAAGATGGAGACATTGACATATAGGAATATGGGTTTTCTGGATTTGGAGGTGATTCTAATTTGGAGGTGATTCGTATTAGGAATATAATAAATGTAAGAATTTAGGGGTGATGATGGAAAGCTGGAGAGAGTCGAGTTCAGAGATGGCAGCATGGAGAGAAGTGGAAAGGTGAAGAACCTTAGGAAGGTTTGAAAGAGGTGGGGCCGGATGCATATTCTAGAGGGACTGGGGTACTGGGTGGCAAAGGAGGGGGTAAGACACTGGGATGGCTGGATTCTGGGGGTGGGGGGTTTCCAAGAGAGCTGAGGAGGGTTTCAGTTGGCAAGACAAAGGTGGATAGAATGGGGGGGCGGGTAAAGAAGATTAGAAGGAAATGTAAGATAAACAAGGCCTTTGGTGGCAGTATGGAGGAGGGAAGACCAGAGATGAGGAAGACAGTGGAGATGGAAAGGGAAAGCAGTAGAAGGAAATGATAGAAATGGGGGAGAGCAAGCCCCAGTGTAGGTAAGGGATTAATTTATGGGAATGGGACACCATCTTCTTCAGGCCCTTCTGTCTGGTGGTGTCTACATTTTCCTCCCCAAACCTGTCTGAAGTCATCACAGACAGTACTCTTGGCCACAGGGAAGGGGTCAGGTGGGGATTAGGCTCACCGTGGAGCGAAATCCCTAGGGGCCCTGGTTCCCCAATCCCAATCATTCTACTATGGAGACAATCCCCACCCCACCCGCAGACCACAGGGTCTTCCTTCAACCCTCCCAGCTCTCCAGGCAGCCATTTCCAGTCTCCAGCCTAAAGCCAACACTTCTGCCCGTCCACCACCAATGTCTTCTAGGCTGTCTCCCTGGCCCCATACCAAGCAGCAACATCTCCCAGGACAAAGGACACCAAGACACTGGGTGATTTTTGGCAGCAGAGATTGGGAAGGCCAGAGAATGGGAGGGAGGCAGGCTGGGAAACTGGAAGAGCTGGAGCTGGAGCCTGGATTGGGAGCCCTTAATAGCTCTCCAGTTTTGGGGTGGGAGTAGGGTATGTATGGGGCCAAGCCAGCTAGAGGCCAAAGATAGGCCCTGAATGGCAGGATCCCACTAGCCTTCTGGGAAGGATGGAGGCTGGCTCTGTAGCAACTCAGTGGAATTAGCCTCATATTTCCTTGGGCCAGGCTCGGCCAAATTCTGGGAATACCCGAAGCTTTAAACAGATTCTAAAGCACTGGGGAACCTGGGCAAGGCTTCCTTGGCCTGGGGATGAATCACCACTCTTTAGCTTTTTGGTTTGCCACTCACTTTTCTACTGCACGCTCACCTTCTGTATTCCTCAGGGCCTTCCACAGACCAGGCCAGCTCCCTGTCCCCCTCTCCCCGGTGATCCCTGCCCTCCCTTCCTCTAAGCCCTAGAATGGCCCCTGCTCCTTCTCCCCACCCCCCAACTTTGTTCCAAGGCTCCTCCTACTCGCTCCCCATTGCATTTCCTCTCTTTCTGCACTTCTCAGTTCAAGTCTCCCACTGGGCCCAGGCCCAGGCCCTTCCCAGCTCCCTTCTAGGCGGAGCTGCTCTCTCTAGTTTTTTAACCACTAAGGGCTGGGCTAAGATGGTGACATACCTGAGCCTAAAAGAAAAATGTAGGCCTACGTAGGAACAGAAGACAGGTAGAGTCAGAGAAGCCAGGGCCTACCCCCTCCAATTCTTCCCCTATCTTAAGACCAGGCTCACCGTTCAGCTTTGGGGTGCATCACACACACACACACACACACCCCACCACCACCACCCCCCCTCACCCCAGCCCCCCACAACCCACTGGTCTCCAGGCAACAGCACAAAGGGAAAGTGGAGAGAGGGGCCCGGGAGGCCCAGACAGAGCCAGCTGTAACCCAATCCAACCCAGAACCTTTGGGGTGGGGGGGGGATGGCTGCCAGAGAAGCCCACCTAGCAAGGAGGGAGGAAAGGACAGAGGTTAGGAAATGTGGCTCCAACCAAAATGGTCTTGGTCAGTCCAGGAGTTGGAGAAGATAGATACTGGGAACCCCAGAGAAAACTGAGAGGCACAGAACACAGTGTGCCCCAAGGGGAACAGAAAGGGGCGCCAGGAGACAAGAGAGAAGGGAAAGATGAGATGCCCCTACTAAGAGGCTTGGAGGAGCAGGGGCAAGAACTGAAAATGGCTGAGTATGTCAGGGACACAGGAAGAAGAGCAGTGAAATGGGTCCTGCCCATACAGGACTAAAATCCTCTTCTAGTTCTGGAGTTGGGCAGGATGGCAGGGTGCCCAGGACCAGAACTCAGAGTAGAAACAGAGTAGGAGGCCCATAGAGGGGACAGCCTTGAAATTCCTCCCATCCCACCCCTAGCTCAGGGGGAGCCTGGTGTCCCACAGAACCTTGCCTCCCTCTAGTGGCCACAGCACCCCGTGTGGAACACCTACCTGCTGGGCTCTGCTCTGTATCCCAGCCCTATGAGAGGGTTTCTCCCCCTAGGTGGTTCCTGGGTCCCCATCTCAAAGTCAGTGCTCCACTGGAGCTGAAGGTTTATAGTGGGTCTCCGGCCACACACTGGGGCCCTACTCACAGGCCGAACCAGCCCTTGTGGTCCTGACTCTCAGGTTTCCAGGAACACTTTCTCAGGCCCACCTCCAAATCCTCTGGTACCATCCTTCCCTCCCCAGTTCCCCATCTTGCAGGGGGTGATGCCCACGCAGCGCTGCTGTGGCCCACAGTGGCCAGCAGCCCAGTGGAGAGAGGCCCAGTGGGGGAACTGCTCCAGTCCATAGCTTTATCCCTTCTTTGGTCAAGGCCCTATAGGAATCCAGAATGCTTTGGACCCTTTTTCCCAAAAATGCACACCCACACAATTTTTGACACTCCTAGGGATTCTTGGACTCCAGGTTAAGAGCCCTTCATTGACCTGGGTCCTGGGGCCAGGCTTGCTGATGAGAAGGCAGGGCCAACGTGGTCCCCACCCAGCCGGGGAGGGGTAGGCAGGGCCATTGTCTTAGCCATACTGGTTGGGTTTCTTCATCTTTCTGTGTCCTCCCCAGCTCTGCTATCCAGTTTCACCAACTTCTGGGTGCTCCGTCTTCTCTCCCCTCATACGGACGAAAGACTCTTCAGACACAACAATGCACTGTGATTCAGACTTTAATGGTGGTGCTCATTTCAACGCCACAGAGGTGGTGGCAACTGTGGAGCGTGGCACAGGGGAGTGAGACATTGCTCAGGTGCAGCTGGAGGAAGAACAGGGTAGCCGGGGCTGGGGGAGAGCTATGGGGGAAGAGTCCCCGGGCACACAGCCCCACCTCTGGACTGAGCCGGCTTAGGTTAAGGGCTGGGAGACACGAAGGAACTGATGACAGGTCCCTTTTCTGTTACCCTTCCCACTCCATTTTCAGCAAGACCTCCCACCCCAGGCCATCTCGGAATCTACGGCCACGTGAAGTACACACGCACACACATGCGATCTCCTCTGGTCAGGCCAGGTTTTGGCCCTGGAGTTGTGGAGAAACGCTGAATTAATGAACAAGACGAGTGAACAATAAATAAACAAATAAATAATTCACTGAAGTCTTCGGCCAGGCACGATCACGCGGCCAGCGCTCCCCTCCCCCTCGGCACTGCACACTCCCTGGCTCAGATGCCACATGGACAAACGTGTGGAAGCGGCAGAAAGCACAGTGACACACGGCCCCTCTCTCAACACGTCCCCAGCCAGCCCTGATGCACCTGTACACAGACCCTGACTGTTCTTCCATGGGGACTCCCTTATAATCCTCAGTCCTGTGGCCAGTTTTTGAGGAGAGAGAATAGAAAGGAAAGAGAAGTGGAGAGTGTGGAGCCCAGAGCGGGGAGAGCACAGAGCAGGGGCTGGACAAGCCAAGGAACAGAGCGACAGGTCAGCTGGGGTGTCCGGGGTGAAATATCACAGAGCAAGACAGGAAGAGAGAGGATCCAGGAGGATGGGAGAGGGGTTCCAGGTCTCCAGGCAAGTAGAGGGATCACAGCACGCTGGGATTGCGGAAATTATGTCCAGCAAAGCGAGCTTCGTCCCCCAGCTCTTCTTCAATTCTGGAAGGGATGAGCCAGAAAAGAAATAAGGATGCAGGAGGATTCCACTTCTCTTTCCAGGAGGCCCCTATCCTCTCCAAGCCTGTCACACCACCTGTCCCTATGTCCGGCCCAAGCGGGGGCATCCCCTGGCTTCTCCACATGACCTGTGGGAGCCATCAATCAGGCCATGGGTAAACCCATCATTCGAAAACAAGTATTTTCTGGATATCTACTGTTCTCCAGGTCCTGGGTATCGGAGCTTTTAACCCTCTGGGCCCCGGGCTCCCATCCCCCAGGTTTCCTCACCTCATGAGCTGGTTGTACTTAGCCAGACGCTCAGAACGGCACGGGGCGCCAGTCTTGATCTGAAACATCCCCAAACATATGCAGCTCAGTGGCTGCCCCTTCACTTCCTGAAAGGAAACTTACACTCCCTTGACATTCTCCCGACACCCGCAAACACCTGGAAAGAGAGACCCACCCGACAGAACCCACCAATTTCACAAAGATCGCCCTTGCACTCACTTGGCCTGTGCACAGCCCCACCACCAGATCGGCGATGAACGTGTCCTCAGTCTCTCCTGAGCGATGACTCACCATGACACCCCAGCCATTCTCCTGAGCCAGCTTGCACCTGCAGCCATACATCAGCACTGACCTCCAGCCTCTCACACTGGGCACTCTCTTCCCAGCCCCAACATTGGTCTATGTCGAGAAACACCTGGCCGGGGGTGCCTGGGTGGCTCAGTCAGTTAAGCGTCCGACTCTTGGTTTCAGCTCAAGTCATGATCTCACAGTTTCGTGAAATCGAGCCCCACATGGGGCACTGTGCTGGCAGGGCACTCCTTGGGATTCTCTCTCCCTCTCTCTCTCTCTGTCTCTGCACCCCTCCCCGCGCCCCCACCCCCCCCCTCCCCTACCGACTCACACTGTCTCTGTTCACTCAAAAATAAATAAATAAACTAAAAAAAACAAAAAACAAAAAACACCTGGCAGGAAGCTCTCTGGGAGGGGCACAGGGCATGGGGTGGAGGGGGCAGAGCCTGAAGAGCTGGGAAGGTGACTGTAGGTTCCCTGCTCTCTTCAGCATCTATGCCAGGACGAGACTGGGAGCACTTGCCAGAGGCATCCTGTAGAAACAGGGGCCGGGTAGGGGAGAGCCAGGGGACACTCACGCTTGGATGGCTTCCGTGACTGAGCCGATCTGGTTGACCTTGAGCAGCAGACAGTTGCAGGCCTTTTCCTCCACTGCCCGCTCGATACGCTTTGGGTTGGTCACTGTCAGGTCATCGCCCACGATCTGGATCCCTACATTGGCTGTGAACTTCGACCAGGCGGCCCAGTCGTCCTGGTCAAAGGGGTCCTCGATGGAGACCACTGCAGGGAGAGCAGGAGGGGCTGCTGACCCTCCCTGGGGTTTGCATCAGGCAGGAACACCCACCCTGTGATTCCCTGAAATGGATACATCCCCTGGCTAACTTAGCCTGCTCATCCTTGCTTCCCTGCCTCCGAAATAAGCTTGCCCTGACACTTACCTAGATTCTTTCTGAAAACCTTCCACACAACGCGGAGTACTAACCACTATGCGATCACGCCCGACACCTTCCGAACACCTTCCAAAAAACAAGGGTTTGGGATCTTTCTCGTAACCGCCTTTGCATTTTCCCACCTTCATTACCAGGAAGCTTTCCCTCTGTGCTATTCTAAATCCCTCATTTTGCATTTATGTCTTGCTCTGTCTCAGGGAAACGGAAACCAGCCTCCTCCCTGCAGGGGTCACAGCCTTTAGTGGGTTTGGAGAGGGTAGTTCAGCTCCTCCTCAGCCTTCCCATCCTACCCCCATAGCGCTTCCAGCTCCACTCAGCATCTACAACTTCATCAGTCAAAAACACTGATAGGTACAAGCTCCCTGCTGGGCCCAGTCACCCTCTCACCATGACTGGTTCCTTCCAAAGCCCTCCCCGTGATCCCAGCCACTGCGGGACACACGACTTTAATTAGGACCGGAAGCAGATGAAACAGATTCACCATAGGTACCTGCACATTTACATTACATACAAAGCCATCCCCTGCAGAAGGCTCTTTGGTCCCTGTCCTGGTTCTCTGGCTCTGCTTAGGACACCTCCACCTGGCGCCTAAGTCAGTGCCCCACAAGGTCCCAGGCTGCCCCACACATCCCCACCTGCCCCTTGGCCCTTGCGCTGCCCTCCCTCCCATAGCCCTTGTTCTCACCAGGATAGTCCCTGACAAAATCCTGGTAGAGGGCCCCCAGCTGGTCCCCAGTGATGTATCGGGAGGGATCAGCAGGAGACTTAAAGTCCAAGTCATATTTGCCATCGCGATGAAACTCCGAGGCAGCGACGTCCATGCCAATGACAATCTTTTCTGTGTAGCCAGCCTTGTCGATGGCTTCCTTCACCAACTCCAAGGCTGGGGATGGAATATAGTGGGATCACCAGCAGGAAGGGTGGGCAAAGAGGAATGTGAAAAAGAAAGAAATTCAGAGCCGAGGCACAGGACTGGTGCTGGGAAGAAGCCTGGCTACAATTGTTGTTAGGGTCATCCCAGGTCTGGGAAGAGCAGACTATCTTCTAAGAGGACAGAGGAATGGAATTCTGTTCGTAACAGGTTTTTTTTGTCAATAGCCATCGTTTATTATGGGCTATGTCACCTAAGTACAATGGTGCTAAGAGGGAGATACTGTTGTTGTTCCCATTTTACAGGCAAGAAAGACAAGCACAGAGAAGTTGAGTAAGAAAGATCACTAGCCAGTAACTCTTAAGTCAAGGTTCAAATGGAGGCAATTTGACCCCAGAACCTGAACTCTTAGCCACTTCCTGTTATTGGTTTTTTTTTGTTTTGTTTTGTTTTTAAGTTGAGAGTGGGGAGGGCAGAGAGAAAGAGAGAGCAAATCTTAAGCAGGCTCCACACTCAGCACAGAGCCCAAAGCAGGGCTCGATCCCACAGCTCTGAGATCATAACCCAAGCTGAAATCAAGAGTCAGACACTCAACTGGCCACCCAGGCGCCCCTTCCTGTTATTGTTTCTATTCACTATATAGCTCCTCCCACAGCAGAGAAAAATTAGGGATCTTAGAGACCTGAGAGGTTGGGGGTAGAAATGGGATAGACTCAGAATTGAATCCTTGCAGTACAGTATATCTCATCAAACTGAGAATCCTACAAAGTTCAAGTCCAGGATGGGTCCTCCATGTCACTTAGACCACCTCCCAGCATTCCCAGGGGCTCCAGTAAGAACTTACAGTTGCTAACAGATCTGGCTGGACAGGTGAAGACTATCCTCTTAGGCCTGCCTGTAAATGTGGCAGGCCCTCTGGGACCCACTCCCGGTATGGGTTCCTCTTTGAGCTGGCTCAAGGGCCTCCCACCCATACTCCTCAGGATCTGGGGAGCTGTGTGGCCCTTCCTGATGTCCAAGGACAGAGCAAGGCTTAAAGCAGGGAGTAGGGCTCCTGGCCTCACCTTCACTGTTCTCCAGGATGTTGGGGGCAAAGCCACCTTCATCTCCCACATTGGTGGCATCCTTGCCATATTTGTCCTTGATGACCCCCTTGAGTGTGTGGTAGACCTCCGCCCCAAGTCGCATGGCATCGCGAAAACTCTCAGCGCCCACTGGAAGGATCATAAACTCCTGCATGGCCAGCTTATTCCCAGCATGAGAGCCACCATTGATCACGTTGAAGGCCTGGGGGGCCACAGGACAGAAAAGTCACAGAGCACTTCCCTCCTCTGCCCCTGGGTTGTTAACCCAAGATCCCACACCTGCTCCAGCTTCCCAGACTCAAAGTCTCAAGTCTCCCTCCTTTCTCTTTAGGTGCCTCAATGCACTCCCCCCCCCCAACCCCCATCATTCTTCACAAGGTTTCATGCTCTCCCCCCACCCACCCCTGGGACAGGCACAGGCGTGGCGCAGTGCTCACCGGCACAGGCAGGATGAGGTCTGAGTTCCCGGCCAGCTGAGCAATGTGGCGGTATAGGGGCAATTCCCGCTCGGCCGCCCCTGCCTTACACACGGCCAGGGACACACCCAGGATGGCATTGGCCCCAAACTTGGCTGGGAGATTACAGAGGAAGGCACTGAGCAAAGTGTCCCCTAAATTTCCGAGCCCTTGACTCCACTTATATACCCCAAAAGGAGCCAGTAAAAGAGATCCCCTCTCCCCTCTCCACTCCTGAGACACCTCATCAGTCCTCTCCTGAAAATAGCAGGACACACACACACACACACACACACACACGCTCGATTTAATGGGAAAGGGCAGACAGCTCCACCTATTTCTAAACATCTTGAGGCCAGACTGTCCCCTGCCAGCTCCCCCCCTTCACGCTGCAAAGTTCTTCTGTCTAATGTCACTCCCTCCTACTGTGGTTAAATTCTTCTTCTCTTGCTCTGGCTTTGAGAGGAGAATGGAAGGTGAGCTAGTCCGGACAGCCTTCCGACGGAAGTCCCCACAGCACTGGCCCCTTCAGTGCCCTGTCTGCTCCACACACCCGCCCTGCTCACACCTCCTCACTTTCTCCCAGCCCTGGCTTACATTTGTTCTCGGTCCCATCCAGCTCCAACATCAGGTTGTCAAGCTTCTCCTGCTCCACCACCGACAGACCCTGTAGACAGAGCCACCATCACCCCAGGCCAGGATGGAGGCTGGCCCGGAGGCAGAGGGCCCCACCCCATTCCCACATAGGCTCACAGCTGGCCAGCAGCCAACCAGGTTTCTGTGAAAGCAGCCTGTCTGGATTGGGAGCAGGGGTGGGGAAGGAGTCTCCCCACACTCTCCTCAAGAAGTATGATTCCCAAGAGGAATCTCCCTTCTCTCCCTCCTCCCCTCATCCAGGATTGCTTCCAGGACCCTGGTCCTGCCCACCACCGCCCCCAGCAAAGAGCAGGCCTCACTGAGCTGATGAGGGCTGGAGCAATGGTGGTGTTGATGTGGTCCACTGCCTTCAGGACACCTGGGGAGAGGC
>NW_026059712.1:34876-38351 GCF_023721935.1 Panthera uncia | reverse complement strand
TACTCTGGAGGATCTAGGAGCCCCAGCCCCATCAAGGTCCTGCCTGCCCCACAGGCACTCCGGGCCTCCCCTGGCCCTCTCCCACACCCTTGGCCTGAATGAGGCCTTCCCTGCACCCCGCCCCTGCCCTTCTAAAGTTATATTTAGAACTTTTTTAAGCAGGGCTTCGTTTCCCTTTTTTTCTTTTTTTTTCAGACCCTGACGGCAGGGAAAGGGCAGCCCTAGAGACAGCAGGGCACAAAGGGCACTGGGGTCAGGAGCTGTGGAGAGGTGGGGGAGCCACGCAGTAAGGGCTATCCCCTTCCCCACCCTGTGCCACCACCCTCGGGCAAACAGCCCCGGGGAACCTCAGGACCCCTCGGAGACTGCAGTCCCACCCCCTTTGCTGGGCCCATCAGGCTGGTGACCTGAGTTGCACTGTCTAATTTCAAACCCAGATTGTCAAAAATAACCCCCCCCCCTTACCCACTTCCTTCCTGTAGCATCTAAATAAAGGCCATGGGGATTTCAAGAAGTGGAAGGGGGGTAGCAGGAGGGTCGTTGTGGGCGATGGGCCTGCCCCTGGAGGCAGAGCAGAGTCCCTTAGATGGCACGTGGGGGGTACCCCCAGTTTCAGCCCACCCAGCCCTGCCCCAGGACAAGCAGTTGCTGGTGGGAAGAAGGAAGAAGTGTGAGGCCCTCGCAGCCTGGGGTCACTTGGAGGGAGAGGGTAGGGAAGCAGAAAAAGCAGGCTCCCGTTTCCCCATTCTCTTCCTGCTGTGAGTTATTAAACCATTCACAGCTCCCATTTCTTCAGGGATTCACTATATTCCCGACACAGTGACAGGGTCTTATTTCACCCTCAGAGCAACCATAGGAGATCCTGAATTTACAGAAGACGAATCTGCGGGTCAGAGTAACCAAGCAATTTGTCCACGATCACACAGCCGGTGAGTAGCAGAACTGAAATTTAAAACTACGGTCTCTGTCCAGGAACCTGCACCCACTGCCTCCCATGCACCCAGGCCAGGCGGGCTGGGTAGGCCCATCTACAGGACTCTGCCCTTCAGGCCTGATGGGCCCCCCCCCACCTCCTCGTTGCTGACCCCCCACCTCCCCGTTTAGCAGGAACAGGTTCTCCTAGTCATGAGGTTCTCCAGTGGAGCTAGTGATGCGTGGGCCCGTCTGGAAGAGATACCACCCGTCGCCACGCAACCCTGGAGGCCAAGCTGGGGTCACTAGCTGGGAAGGGAGAAGCAGAGAAGGCTAAGCGCCCCGGGGGCTACAGAGGGGAAAATGAGAAAACGTAGGGAGCCACACTGCCCCCAGATGGGAGACGCTTGGGGCCGAGAAAATATATACGCTGAGTAAGCCCGTGTGAGGAAACAACATGACCAGGACCAAGGTCTGTTGTGAGTGTCCGTGCAGGCTCTCTCGAAGGCCAGCTGGCAAGCTGCTGGGCCTGTTTTCTCATCTGTATGTGGCAGGCCTGGATGAGACGGTACATCCAGGGAAGTCTCGAAGTCTCTGAAGAAGCCACCCCCAGGCACAGGATCAATCAGTGGGGTGGGTTCAAGCTTAAGTTTCCCACAGGGGTCTGGGGCTGTCAAGGAGCCCGGATGAGGCTGGGATCAGGGGGACGGACGCGTGAAATGCATTAGCTCGGAAAGCAGTGTTTACGATGAGCAGCACGCGACACTTAGCAGGATTTACTGGCCATCACGACTCCTAACTTCATCGTTGTTCTCACCTGCAGTGCACGATGATGGGTCCCGCGTGAGGCAGACTCTCCTGCCGCTGGTTGATCTGATCCAGGAAGCTGAGGACACCCCCAGGCTCGCTGGGGACGCCATGGTCAGGCCAGCTCAGGTACTGATAGTGCCAGATCTCCCGAACCAGGTCCCCCTGGGCAGAGTGCATAGGGCCAGTGCCCTCTGTTCCCACACACCACCCCGTCCCACCCAACCAGACATGAGAGCAGCTCCCAGGAGGGGCCCCGGGAGTGAGACAAGGATGGAGGGGACACTCACATTGTCCAGCGGGGAGACCTGCAAGGTACGGAGTTTGTACTCAGCTGTGTCATGCTCCCCGCAATTGGTTACTGTGTACGGTCCATAAACGCGCTGAGCGCCCACCTCTGGCCAATATGGCACACATTTGTTCTGGAAAGGGAGGGTGGAGGTGAGGAGTGAGGCACAGAAGCAACACACAGGGACCTGTTCCAGGCCCTTTGCAAGGTCCTGGGTCCCTGGCGCTGGCCCAGTCAACAACATTTGTTGGACGAATGGATGAACTGGCCGAGAGTCAGAGACAGGATCCAGTCATGGCTCAGCCACCAAGAGGCGGTGAGACCTGACCAGCCACTCAACCTTGCAATTCATTTGGGAAACATCTGCAGGTGCGCACGTTGTACGTGAAGTTGCGGAGACCAGGCTGGAGTCGCAGACATGGCAAAGACACGGTCTCTGCCCCTGTGCCTCTAGGAGGTCACAGAGAGGCGAACAGGGTTAACAGAGCCACTCGGGATCAGGGTAGAGGGAGAGACTAATCCTCCCTCCAGGTTATGGAGGAAATCACAGGTGGCTTCACAGAGGAGGAAGCATTTGAGCTAGGTCTTCAAAAACAGGGAGTCTGTCCGGCAGAGAGAGTGCAGAGAGAGAGGAAGTCATTTCCTAGCAGAAAAGTGAGCTGATGCCAAGGCGTGGAAACCTGAGGCAGGGAGTGTTGTAGCGAAGTCACCACGCCTTGACGGCCAGGTCTCAGAGTATGACCTGAAGACAACTGGGAGCCACTGAAAGGTGTTCAAGAGAGGGAGCAGCTTGATGGAGTGTATGCTTTGGGCGGGACCCCTTTGACTCCGGTGCAGAAGTGCCCTAGAAGGGCACGGCGCACAGGCAGGGATACCGGCTGGGTGGTGGGGTAAGGGTGAGGGGCAGACTCCAGAGAGATTTACGAGGCAAGGGAGGACAGGAGGGCTGTGGCTTGGATAGGGACAGGTGGGGGAGGGGCAGGAGGCAGGTTTGCTTCTGGACACTTTAAGAGGTGCCTGGGTGGCTCCATCGGTTAAGTGTCTGACTTCGGCCCAGGTCATGATCTTGCAGTTCATGAGTTCGATCCCCATGTTAGGCCCTGTGCTGGAGCCTGGAGCCTGCTTCAGATTCTGTGTCTCCCTCTCTCTTTGCCAACTCGCACTCTCTCTCTCTCTCTCTCTCAAAAATAAACAAACATTAAAAAAAATTTTTTTTTTAAAAAGGAAGAAAGCCCACTTAAAACCGGGGTCTGGTGGTCAGGAGCACCCCAGGTTGGAAGCAGGGATCTGGGAGACAGTGCTTATCCAAGAGTGTCTCTGTTCCTCAGTTTCCCAACAAGGGTTGGACTTTGCCCTCTGAGGGGACTTTCTGCCCCTGGCGTCTGGCATTTCTTTGGTTTAATGGTGATGGATAACAAAGCACTGGGGCGGGGGGGGGGGGGGGGGGGGGGGGGGGGGGGGGGGGGG
>NW_026059712.1:0-34776 GCF_023721935.1 Panthera uncia | reverse complement strand
GGGGATCAGGGGACAGCACAGGACTTGGCCCTACCCGGCCTTTCTCCACCTCTCGGGTGGTCATGACAATGACGCGGGTGTTCTCCTGCCATGCCATCTGCCAGAAGTCGTTGACTGTGGCCTCCAGGCAGCCCTGGCTGGCGATGTAGGTCTTAGCGTTCTCATCGGGGCTTAGCAGCTGGTTCTGGAAGCAAGGGTAGAGAGATGCACCCCAGGACTGTGAGCCCCTGCACCACCACCCTCCTCACCACCTAACTTTGCTATGCGTCTCTGGCTCCAGTACCCCCGTGAGATGGGGAATCCCCAGGGCCCAGCCTCTCCTCCCATGTGACCAGCAGGCGCCACTGACCTTGACGTAGTTGGCATTGATATAGTCGGACCCAGGGATGTTGCTGTCACGTCCCTGCAGGATCACTCGGGTGTGGTCGACTGGGGGTGGGCAGGGAGGAAACAAGATGGGCCTGGGTCAGCCAGGTACTCACCAGCCCCTGGGTCAGACCCTTCCTAAGCTCACAGGCCATTCTTATCTTAGAGGCCAGGAGGCTCTCGGAGCACTGTGGGCAGGTGGGGGCGGAGGATCCACATGGGGAGCGGGGTTGGAGGTCTCAGAGGAAGGAGGGCGGTGGATGTCTAGTGCGGGGAGGCTCCAGTGGGAGGGGCAGAGGCTTTCTGCAGGAGGGAGGCCCTGTTGTGTGGGTGAGGAGGTGGACCCTCCTGGGGCGGGGAGTAGGGACCTTATGAGATGGAGGGAGGTTGGCTGGGGGAAGGGGAGTCTCCTGGGTGAATGGACGCTGCCCGGAAGTGGGAGGGATGAAGGCAGCCAGGGGGCAGGGTGCTCACACGGAAGAATGTTCTTGTAACGGTTCTTGCTCTTGTTCTCTGGCCTCTGGCCTTCCAGCCGCTGGTGCAAGTTCTTTACCTCCTGCTTCTGCAGACTCTGAGGGGCGAGAGGGGGAAACTGAGTGCCAGCCCCTGGAGGGCCATCCGCGCACGGAGATAAGACGGGGCAGACCAGTGTATGGGGTGGGGAGAGAGGGGACGGGGCCTGAGACCCCACGCACCTCAAACTCCTCCCAAAAGCCGGCTTTGGCTGTGTCCTCTGACTCCTGCTTCTTGTTGAGTTCCAACACCCGATTCTCAATGTCAGCTGCGTTCACCCGAGTGGCATAGTACGGCTGGGCGGGGACAGGTGAGAAGTCAGCGCCCACTTGAGAGCACAGAGCTCCTGGGTCTGAGGGATTGCCAGGCCCGCCCCTCTCACCTGCCGCAGGTAGACGAAGGCACCCGAGGCCTCCTCAATCCCCGTCTTCTTGAAATGCTCCACCAGGTCTGTGAGGCTGTCAAAGGTCTCTGAGCCACCCACCGTGTAGCGTCCACCCTGAGGGATGCCAAGTCAGGCCATTCTGCATGACCTGAGTCTCCCTCCCTACACCCCCAGCCTTGGACCAAAGCTAGGCTGATCCTCCCCACTGCCGGGGCTTTGAGCATAGACAGGAGCCCCGGCAGGATGCCTTCCCCGCTGCCCGGCTGCCTTACCTCACACATGACCTTGATATGAGTGACTCTGAGTGGGGAGCCTGGGCCAGCCTTGGGCTGGTCGCTGAGCACGGACAGCACAAAATCTCCAGGCTGGCTGAGACTCTCACGCACGAGAAACGTCCAGGGCTCACCCTTGGCCTGCAGCAGGGTCTCTGCCTGCCCCCCAGACATGTGACCGTGGTACCACCTATAGAAGGCAACATCAGGGAAGGTGACCCCTAGGCCAAGGGGCAGGCACTGAGCAGCGACAGGGAAATAGAGTGACTATGATGTGCCAGGCGCTGTGCTACATGCTTTCAAATCCACCACCATAGTTGGGTCCACTGCTCTCACAAAAATGTTGAGAGGTAGGTTCGATCCCATTTTACAGATAAGGAGCCTGAAGCTGGGCCCTAGGCCCTTGGGTGGTAGCCAGGCCCACCTCTGAGAGCATGAGACAGAGGCAGAGAGGCAAGCCACATCCAGAACAACTGTAGGGGGAGAAACCAAGGAAGGGTCTCCATGAAAGCCAGGGCTGAGCTAGGGAAAGAGGAGGGGGACCAAGAGAAGCGCAGAGGCCAAACCACAGAGAGCAGTGGAGATTGGGAGAGACGGAAGTCACAAGGGAGTCGTGATGGGGACAACTCCCCCCTGGGTGGCAGGGAAGACAGACAACCCTGCTGGGGAAACAGGGGTGTGGGGGGCTCTGAGGTGTCCAGGGTGACATCACTGAAGGGGAGGCTGGGGCTCAGAGGGGCTCAGAAGGGCAGAAAGCGGAACTAGGACCTTTCCCCAAAGCACACCCCCTTCCCAGGAGGAAACTGTAGCCCCACAATGCCCAGCCCCACAGGAAACCACGTGATGGAAAAAACACAAAACTCCTTCTGGGGAGAGAGTGAGAAGTGAGGGTGTGAGGTTTCCTCAGCCCAGGGACCAGGGGAGGGGGCATTTTCCAACCGCAGGGATGGGGGGAGGAGGGGGGGACCAGTCTGTCTTGCCCCACCTCGCTCCCTCCCTGTCCCCAAGCAGCACCCCGGGCCACCCCGTCCCACCAATCAGGGATAGACCAGGGCCCCCCCAGGCAATGGGGAGGGGGCTGACCCTCGTCCCCCTGGCCCAGGATGAGGAAGTTTCCATGCAAATGTCAGGCTGACCATAGGCAGAGAGCTAGCCATTGGCGGGACAAATGCAAATTTCCTCGCAGGAGGGGAGGAGGAGAGGCAGCCGGCCAGGGCTGGGAACACAAAGGGAGGTTTGGAGAAGGAGCCTCCCCCACGCAATCCCAGGGTCAGGGGTGAGCCAGGCATGCTGGCGTCCTGGCGTGGGTCACCGAAAGGGCCTCTTGGAGTCAGTTTCCCTGGCCTGGATTCCCTCCATCCTTCCCTGCCCCCCAGCCCCCAGCTCTGCCCTTCTCCCCCTTCTCCCAAGCCATTTGAAGCCAGGCCCCAGCCTCCTCCCCAGGGGGTCTGCTCAGCTGCTTCTTCCCTCTTCTAGCTCCATCCACAACCTACTGCTTCTCCAGGGCCTCCAGCAACCCATCCTCCTGCAAGGAAGATGCCGGCTTTGGGCAAGGAGAAAGAGAGGTACCGCGCTGAGTTCAAGAGGGTCTAGGTGGCAAAGGCCCATTAACGTTGCAGGCGGGGCATAGGAAAAGAACGAGAGGGAGCAGATACCCAATAAGGACCAAGGAGGGCCACCATGAGCAAAGTCATCCATGCTTGGGCTTCGCGCCTAGAAGAGGTGGCTTCAAGGCAAATGGATGAGCGGCTTCATGTTGGCTGGTGAGTGGTACCCAGCGGTGGGCCCCAGGGCCTTCACCTCAGCCTCACTCAGTTCTAAGTTTGAATCAGTGACTTGAACAAAAATACTGAGGTGAGTTGGGAGGCACGCATCTCAGAAAGACCGAAAACGGACAGAATCAAGATTTACAATCATTTCAACAATCAACACCCAAATACAGGACAAGGGCAAGTTGGCTTGGCCCCAGGAGTGTAAAAAAACAACAAAAACAAAAACCAAAAAACACTTAGAGTTATTGGGCTGCCCTTCACCTTAATGGAGCTGTCATTGAGATACAGCCACTAAAGTGAGCCATGGTGTAATGCTGAATGTTCTGGTCCTCCACCCCACCCCCCACCATGCTTTAGGAAGACCACATAGGGAGCAGCCTGCCCAGTCATGGGGACCATATCTTTGAAGCCAAAGGGACAGGGGAGAAATGCCTTGAGTGTCCTGTGCCCAGGTACTAGGCCCCTTGCACACACAACCATATCAGACAGTTTTCAACTGGTCTGTGTTCTGGTCAAGCTCTACCAAGCCCCCAAAAGCAGACCCGTCATCACTGTGTTGCTGAGATAAGGCATTAAATGTCGTCGTAAATACAAATCTCCTCTGCCCTTCCTCAACATTCGTCTCTCTGTGTACCAACCTGTGCTGGGGGAGAGAGTGGCTAAACGAGGGCCATTTCGGTTCCATAGACGGAAGAGCTTTCTAACAACAGAGCTGGCCTACTGTGAAAGACGGCCACCAGGCCTCTGCATCACAAGCAGGCCTGGGAGGCCAGCTGGCAGGGACCCCGGAAAAGGGCAAGATGATGTTCCCTGCTTTCTCAGGGGCTGAGGGAAAGGGTATGAGGGGTTAGTGCCCCGAGACACAGGCCCAGATCACATGGAAGAAAGAGGCCCACGGAGCCCCGGGAAGGATGGGAAAATCAGGGACGGGGTGGGCGGGGGTGGGTCAGGGTATGACGCCCCTCACCTCTCGCTGGTGGGGTCGGAGCAGTTCAGCGGGTACTTGAGGTGGATGATGGTGCCATCCCGGTCCTGCAGGACACCCTGCTGCTGTGTGTAGTACTCCACCAGCTCCGTCAGTGTCGCAAACTTCTCCCCTCCGTACAGGTCATAGAAATCTCCCGAGTTCTGGATCCGAATGTGGGTCACCTGATCCCCGACCCTGCGGGGCACCAGACGGTGAGGCCAGTGGGTGCAAGAGGAGAGGTAGGGACAGAGAGGGGGATGGGCTGGGGTCCTGAGCACAGGGCACACACAGGGACAAGGTAGACACGGAGGGGGACGGGAGACATGCTGGTGCTGGGGGCTGGGAGGTTGGAACCGAGAACGGAGTTGCAAAATGCGGGCCCTGGTGGAATTGAGGGCCACCTACCTGACGGAGAGGGAGAAGTCGCCCTGGTTCTTGCGACTGGGCCGAGCCAAGAAGCTCCCGTGGACCCCGCGGCCCTTGAGCAGCGTCTCTGCATCCAGCCCACTGAGGTCTCGGTGAAACCACCTGCAGGCCCGGAAGGCAGTGAGGAGAGGTCCCTCCGGCCGCAGGGCACCCTCGCCTCCTGCCTACCGTGGTTCCCGGGACCTTACCTCACCATCCTGGGGGCTCCCTGAGAGGAAGGGGGTGCAGGGAATGAGATGTGCTGGTGAGCCCAGGCAGGCCGCCAACTCCCAGCACCCAGGCCGCCTCACAGCCCTGGCGTTCCTGGTTCTGGGGCTGCCACTCCACTGGCCTGGGACAGCCAGCAGGGCGGGGACAGGAAGGGGCGCGGCCGACCCCTTGGGGGAACTCACTGTACTTCTCGTTTTGGAGCAGAGCGCAGAAGAGAAGCAGAGCAGGGTGGCAGTGGGGGTGGGGAGGGGGCCCACTTCCCACACGTCGTCTGCCGTCTGCCATCAAAGGCTCCAGGAGCATGGCACTCCGCAAGGGTGACGACACAAGAAAGAAGGACGCAAATGTGCCTTGCAGCCTACAGGCGAAGACTGGGCTTCGTAAACGTGAGCCCACTCGCAGTCACATGCCAACCCTTCCTCCTCCACCAGCTGCATCCGCACAGCCTTCCTTGGTCCAAGCTAATAATAATGGTGACACTGAAGGGCGCCTGGGTGGTTCAGCTGGTTAAGCGTCCAACTCTTGATTTCGGCTCAGGTCATGATCTCACAGTTCGTGGATTTGGAGCCCCACATCGGGCTCTGCACTGACAGCGCACAGCCCGCCTGGGATTCTTAGTCTCCCTCTCTCTCTGCCCCGCCCCCCCCCCCCCACTCACTTGCTTGCGTGCTCTCTCTCTCTCAAATAAATAAATAAATAAACACTAAAAAAAATAACGGTGACAGCCACAACTCTCATTTCACAGAGTCTCCCTGTATGCCAGGCACTGTGCTCTCATGTCATTTATGTGCCTTATCTGATTTATCCCTCATCAGAGCCCTAATGAAGCAGGTGCTATCTTTATCCCCATTTTACAGACAAGGAACCTGAGGCTCAGGGAAGGTAGGGAACTTGCCTGAGGTTAGGCAGTCAGTTAAGTGGCGGTGCCGGCATGAACCCCACAGGGGTTCCAAGGTCAGTGATTTCAGCTCCTGTATGCCAGGCCTTAGGGCTTCAAAGAACAGAGGTCAGGACGTCCCGTCCACTGGGGGTTGCAGGGAAGGGGACACTTCCTAACAGCCACGGCCAAGCAGATGCTTACAAAGAGAGAGGTGCCCTCGCCTCCTCTGACCTACACATCTGAAGAGGTACCACTGGGGCACTGGGATGGACAAAATAGCAGCTGTCAAACATACACCTTTTCTACTTCTTGTCCTAGTCTTTGTCCCTCTGTGCCCTAACCAGCCAGTGGAGCCAAGGAACAGAATGCAAGGGGAAGCAGAGCTGGGAAAGCAGGTGGGGGTAGAGCTTCCACGCCCCCTGGGGGTCCTTCCACCCTATACCTGGGCCATAGGTTCTTGTCAAGGGGGCGGCTCTGAATTAGCCAGAGCTCAGGACTCTGACCAGGGGCCTGTCTCCTGGGGACTGAGGTCCCTGCCATCGACTGATATTCTCAGGGCTGGATGACCTCAAGAAGCCCTACACACTAGAAGTTCACGATGCTCCCTGTGTGTAATCCCACAGACAAACACAACACGCCAAACCAAAACGAGGAAAGCAATCTAACAAAGGGCACACAGAAAGCTCTCGTACTGGTGGCTTCCCCTAGGGAAAGAAACTAGGTGGCCCGAGGAGAGGGCTGGGAGGGACATTCACCTCTCCCTTGTACCTGTTTTTTTAACGGAAGGGTAATTGACACACAATGTTCCATTAGTTTCTGGTGTACAACATAGTGATTCGACATCTCTATATATTATGCTCTGCTCACAAGCATAGCCGCCATCTGTCACCACACGACACTATTACAACACAACTGACTGTATTCCCTATGCTGTACCTTTCATCCCCATGATTTATTCTATCTGTAACTAGAAGCCTCCACCTCCCACTCTGCTTCATCCATTTTGCCCCCTCCCACCCGCCTCCCCTCTGGCAACCATCATTTTACTCTCTGTGTTCATAGGTCTGTTTCTGCTAGTTGGGTGTTTGTTGTTGGTTGTTTTTTTTTTTTTTTTTAAGATTTTTAAAAAATGTTTTTACATGTTTATTTATTTTTGAGAGAAACAGAGACAGAATGCGAGTGGGTTGGGGCAGAGAGAGAGGGAGGCACAGGATCCGAAGCGGGCTCCAGGCTCCGAGCTGTCAGCACAGAGCCAGACGGGGGGCTCGAATTCACGAGCTGTGAGATCATGACCTGAGCTGAAGTCGGGTGCTCAACTGACTGAGCCACCCAGGCGCCCCTTAAGATTTTTTTTAAAGTAATGTCTACACCCAGTGTGGGGCTCAAACTCACGACCCTGAGATCAGAGTCACATGTTCTTCCAATTGTGACAGCAGGCGCCCCTGTTTTGTTTTGTAGGTTTCACATATAAGTGAAATCGTACAGTCTTTGTCTTTCTCTTCTTTCACTTAGTACAATACCCTCTAGATCCATCCATGTTGTCACAAATGGCAAGATTTTTTTTTTATGGCAGAGTAACATTCCATTATACATATATACCACATCTTCTTTATCCATTCATCTGTCTATGAACATTTGGGTTGCTTCCATTCCTTGGCTACTGTAAACAATGCCGCAATGAATATAGGGGTGCAGATATCTTTTTGAGTTAGCGTTTTCATTTTCTTTGGGTAAATACTCAGAAGGGAGGTCATTAGATCAAATGGTGTTTCTACTTCTAATTATTTGAGCAAACTCCATACCGATTTCCACAGTGATTGCACCAATTTTCATCCCCACCAACAGTGCGCGAGGGCTCCCTTTTCTCCACATCCTCATCGACACTTGTTATCTCTGGTCTTTCTGACTCTAGCCATTCTGACAAATGTAACGTGGTATCTCATTGTGGTTTTGATTTGCATTTCCCTGACGATCAGTGATGTTGAGCATCTTTTCATGTGTCTGTTGGCCATCTGGATGTCTTCTTTCCCTTATACCGTTTTGAATGTTGTAGCATGTGGGTATGTATTACCTTTATAAAAATGAATACATTGACTGGGAGACGGCAATCTCTGGGGAACAACTGGGGTGCTGGGAATGCTCTACGTCTTAATCTGGGTGGTATATACACAGGTGTATGTAAATGTGACATTCATCAGGCCGTACGCTTCACATTCATGTGCATTCTATATGCTAGACCTCAATAAACACTAAGGAAAAATAGTAACAAAGTGTTAAAGCTGAACTGAAGTATTTTTCCTACGATGACTACTTTATCACTTTTCGAAATATCAAACATCGATTCTCCCCCGCCCAAAAGGGGCTCTCCCCGCCTCCCCCTTCTTTCTGGTACCTGGGAAGCTTGGTCTGTTTACCGTATGACCTAATACCGACCATCCCTTGAGTCCTGGACTTTGAGCCCTGTCAAAAGAACATGAACTCCTTCCTGGAGCCAGGGGCAGCAAGAGCGTCTGCGGAGTCGGCCCTGCCACAGTGGGGTCCACAGCCAATCTTGCCAACCTTCGAATGTTCAAAGGCTAGCACGCCACCTCATGCAGAGTTTGTGTCCAGTAAACAAGCTCATCGACAGCCACGTACATGCCTGATCCCAAGTTCAGCTCCTGTTTTTACACACACACACACCCAGCTTGTCACACACACAGGACACACATACACAAACACAAACACAAACAGTCCCACGCACACACCTCGCCATCCTCGGCCATCTACACACATACCCGGCCCAGTGCAAATACCCACACACGGACACACCATCCTGACCGCATGTGAAGTTGTGGGTCCACGCCTCCCTCCCCACTGCTTTACTCTGCTTGGGGCACCCTGTTTCCTGTTTCCTTTGTCCCCACAGGAGGGCCTCTGCTCAGGGGTGCTGGACTCTTGGTCACCACATGACTGGCTCTTCCTCACATCCAGCTCTCAGGGCACATGTCACCTCTTCAGGAAAGCCCTCCTGGATCCCTCCAGTTAGTGACGCCACTGGCACCCCCAGTCACTTGCTAGCACACGTAGCTGTTTTCACGTTTCTGCAGAACACTCCTGAGAATCTAAAACTGTCCTATTTACTGGGTTCTTTGTGTAGTCTGCTGCCTCCCACTGGAATGAAGCTCCGTGAGGGCAAGGACCCCATCTTCTTCACTCCATTATTGCCAGCACCGTAAAAGGTACCTGGCACAAGTGCCCCGCATGCATCTGTTGAATGAAAGATGCATGGGAGGGGGAGGCAGAGGGGCACCGAAGGAAAGTAGAATGAACACCAGACGTTGGGAAGTTACATGGGAAGAAGGGGGAGCTTTCTCAGGTCTGCCTCCCAGACACGTTATGTTTCAGATGATGTGGGCGACCCAGGGTTTCTGGTAAGCAGACAGCAGAAGCAGGAGGCCAGAGAGTGAAGGGAAACATGCAATGGAGAGAATAAATACACATCTGGTCGGGGGAAACGAGCTAGACAGAGAAAAGGAGGAGGGGGCAGAGGGGCATGAATGAGCCTAGAGTTCCTCAAATCTTGAGGGAGGGACAGGAAGTAGATCGCCCTTATGGTCACACACCTGCCAGGAATGAGCAAGAACCCTCCCTGCCCCTCTCTCCCAAACTAAGAGGAGGCCGTGGCAGCCAGGTGGAGCCGGGGACTTACCCACCGGACAGCATCTCCCCAGAGGGATGGGGGAGTCACAGGCAGAGGGCCACAAGGGGTGGGGCCGAGCCTGGGCGCAGCTGTGCACAGTAGCCCAAACAGGTGAGGAAGAACACTGGGAACTCAGCTACTTCCTCCTTGATGCAGCCCTCCAGGCCAATGGCACCACAGCGACAACGACGAGCCCCCTGACTAGTGATCCCTGAAAAAGGGACAGGTGGGCGGGGCTGGCCTCAGACTGCCCACAGAGGCCGGACTCTACCTCCAGCCCCGCTGGGTAGTCCAGGGCCGTCGTCCTGGCCTCCTTCCTTTGGGAGGGGAGGAGCCACTTGGAGCTCCACCTGGAGCTCAAGCCGACAGAGCAGCTGGAGGGAGGGCGGGTGGAGGCAAAGACCAGGAAGTAACCCTGGCCAAGGGAACACCAACCAATAGGGGAGCCTCCCAGCACACACACAAGCCAGGGGGCCTCAGGAAAAACCCAGGAAGAAGAGGTGTCACCTGTGCAGGCCCGCCCACCCACCCATCCAGAGTGTTAAGGGGCAAGTCCTTCCTCCCACCGAGCCCTGGAGCAGGCAGAGTTGGGCCCAGCAGGAACCTAGGAAGGATCTGGACAGGGAGTTGAAGCAGCCTGAAATGGCAGAGGGAACCTGGGGCCAAGCGGTGGAGGTTGTCAGGGTCACAAAAGACTGACACTGAGGCTAAGTCACAGGCATGTTTATTATCCTCTGGAACATCGAGGTCTTCCCTTCCTGGGCAGTGTCCCAGGGGAGGGCCGACCCTCAGGAGGCAGCCACGCTGCCACCGGGAGCAGGCCCGTGGGGCGGCAATGTCATGGGTGGCAGGAACAACGCCTTCAGCTTGCCCGACAAGCTGGCAATCTCGGGATCCTGGGCTTCATAAGACTTGACCAAGCGGGCAAACTTAAGGACACCTGCAAGGGGAAGTGGAGCGTCAACCCACACCCCCAGGGGACAAGTGTGCCCCAGACATCAGGAGGGGGCAGCTTGAGCCTGAGTCACTGGTTGCTCCCCCTCTAGTCAGGGAGCTGTCTACAAAATAAGACACAAGCAGTCCTCTGCCCTGTGTCGTTTGGGTGAACCATTTCCAGGTCTATACCCATCACAACTGGATGGGATGCACTGAATGAAATATCCCAAAGCAGTGTGTGTCTCATGATCAGGTGAAACATTTCAGCAATTTAGTCCCAAGAACCTGAAGCATGAACATCCACAAGATCTCAAGTCTATAACCTGGACACAGGAGGGCCGAGGGCCATGGGCCAACTGGGCTGAATCAATAAGCACCTTTGGGGAACACCATGATCTCATCAAGGAAATTAACCAGCCAACCCTCCAAAAGAGACTAGCTAAAACACGTTGGAGGGGCTGCACAAGTGCACTGTCACGCAGACATCCAACTAGAGCTATCGGAAGGGGGTTCCAGTCCAGCTCTGCTGTGACCTCAGGCACTTAGTTTACTGCTAGAGTCTGTTTCCTCATCTTAAAATGGGGTAACAGTATAATTACGGGTAACTGCAAACAGCATTTAAGACTTCGCCTGGCACAAGTTCACAGGAGACCCTTGGCTCTGCCCGCCAATTCTGTTCGTCAGATTGTGGCTGCCTCCGTGTGGCAAGATGAGGGAGGACGGCTCAGGGACCCGATGGATCGAGCGCCCTCTCCCGGACCCACTCACCCCGACCCTCATCCGACCCACCTTCCCCGTCGCAGCTGAAGCCATAGGCCTTGATAACCTCCTGCTGAATCTGCGTGGCCACGGGCAGCACGAATTGCAGCATTTTGCCCATGTCGTTGCACGCGTTGTCCCGAGCCTCGTCCATGCGCACGGCGTTCTCCGGGGCCGAGAACGCCTGGATGACCTCGGCCAGGACCACTGTGCGGCAGATGCATCCCCGGGTAGGCGTCAGAGCGTGGCCGGCGGGCCCAACCGAAAGCGCAGGGAAGAGGGCAGGGAATTAGTGGGCTGAAGCCATAGTAACCCGATAAACTCGGCCTAGATTCCCTCGCTCTAGGGGCAAGGACCCCTTTTGGGGGAGAGAGAAAGATGGTATCCTGTGCCCCCATTTCCCGGCGGCACAACTACACCTCTCGCTCCGTACCCTCCGCCCGCGCCCTTCTCCAACAGGAAGCCCACCCGGTGGCTAGAATGCTTCTCACCCTTGGCTTGCTCGGCACTCAGGGCCGCAGGTTGGGCCGAGGCGGACGCCATAGGGTAACAAAAGCTGCACGTGCAGCCGAACCAAGGAAATGCACGGAAAAAACGATCAGCCTGCTAGAGCGACTCTCGAAACTGACGGGGGTGGAAGGGAAGCAGCATCAGCGGCAGCCGGAAGCCTCGCGGTGCAGCGAAATACTAAACGCCAAAATGCCTTAAAACGAGAGATGACCCAACTGGACTCGATGCCGTTGGGGGGGGGGGGGGTGGTAAAAGAAAAAAATCTAAAAACGAAAACCGCTCCTAGAACCGAAGTAGCTCTATTGTTAAAAACGTACTGTGGAGGGGGTCTTCCGGTAAAAACCGGAAAACCTGCTAGACAAATTCTAAAAGAGCTGTAACACTACAGGAAGTGGCCTGGAGAGAACATGGGATATCCATGAACGCCACTATTGGTGAGGGTGAGCTCAGTGTCGCGTTTTCTAATTCTGATTGCTGTATAATCAACGAGGGACACTATAACTTTCAGAAGGAAAGATAGGGGAAAAAGAAACTTGTTTATATCATCCGTTTCTAGAGTTTGTGAACATTTGACTCGGACCTATGCAAATGAACCCAAAGCTGATTGGCTGGGAAAGCTGGTCACACCCCCTGCAGTTTTTGAGAACGAAGTGATTCGCTGCAATAAACGCTGAGCGCTGAGGCGGCTCCCGTGCTTGCCTAAAATGGCCTTGTGCAGGGGTGTGCGCTCCAAAGTAACGCCCTCCAATTTCTCTTCTGTTCCACACGTTTGAAATGGTCACCCACTTCCTCCTCAAACCAAGGAGTACTTAAGAATCCAGACTTCGAATCGCTTTAACCTAGTGGAATTCCGCCCCTGCACCTCCGCTTCATAACCCTTTTTTCAATCTATTCGACGGAAAGGATTCTGGACTCCGGTGGCTCCTAGCTGTGGGGCCAGTGGCAGAAACGCCTCCAAAGTCTGAGTGGCTTCCTAGGCCTGACCCTGTCAGAGGCGGGCCTGTCCTTGGCCTCCAGCATCTGGACTTCCCAGCCTTGCGACTCAAGAGGGGACTGGCTAGCTCCATAGTACCCCTCCAGCGGAGCTAGGGCTCCAGGGCCCTTGGCTCTTCCGAGATCTCCTCTCCAACTCTCCAGGGTCGCTACACCCACTTGTGTCCGGTTCCACAGCCTTCTCTCCAGGCACCGCTGCGTAGTCCCCTATGACCACCGCCCCAACTCCGCCCCCACAGCCCGCAAAGAACCAGTCACAGCCATCTTCCTGGGGAGTCGTGAGGATGTTTTTGTTTGGTTTTGGTTGGGATGTTTTTTAAAGAGCGTCATATAGATATTTATATATATAAATTATTAATGTCGGGGAAGGGCAAGGGGCATACATCGCAGAAGGGACGCGCGCACGGGGACTGGGGAGGGGCGGGGGCAGCACACGATGCTACGCAAAACAGCCACATCTAACAGATGAAATAATCACACCAACGGGGTGGGAGGGGCAGTGGCCACCGGGGGTTGGGCATGGGGGAGGAAGAAAGCAGGGGGACAAGAAAGAGGGACCTGGTCCAAGATACTGTGCGCTTTCTGCCCCCACCCCCCACCCCCACCCCTGGCCACCTCCCCACCTCTGCATACCACAGGAGCCTTGGCCTTCCATCTGTCCCTTCCTCCCTCCCTCTGCCCAGCTGCTGAAACCCTGCAAATGAGCAGCACCCCTCCTCAGCCGTGGGTGGCAGGCTGGGAGGGAGGCCTCCGAGGTCCAAATGCAGGGGCCATGGGTGCTCTCTTGATTGCAGGTTCTACAGTGGCTTGTCGCTTTCCTTCTTCAGGTGACTGGGTGGAGAGGGGATGCAGAGCAGAGGCATGAGACACCGAGGTCAACCCCGACCTGGCCCCTCTCACAGAGGACTGTGGAGGAGGGGCTCCCTCCCCCAGAGGCCAAAGGCCAGCAGTGCGCTGCCCACACCCCATCCCGGGCTGGCTAAGGTCACACCCCCTCACCCCTGGCCCAGGGGTGTCCCAGGGTACCTGTAGTAGTCCTCCTGGGCAGGTAGCGGCACACTGTGCAGCGGGTGATGGGCGTGCAGCCACTGCTGCTGCTCCAGCGCCAGGCGCTGCAGCTCGGCCGACTGCGCGTGCATGGCCTGCAGCTGGTGAGCTGCCGACATCGGGGCAGAGAGGGAGGCTGGCAGGTCCCGGTACGGAGCAGCTGTGGGCAGGAAGGGCAGGGGGGGCCCATTACTGCTGGAGTCCTGAGTACTTACTCTGGGCCAGGACAGAGCTGGCCACCTTACAGACAGAGGAAACTGAGGCTAAAACAGGCAAAAGCCAGTCCTGGAGAAGATCCAAACTTCCGCCTGGCACTAAAACCTGTGCCTCTCTTGGGCAGGGCCTCAGCCCTCCTTCTCCTGTTCTCAGCTCCTCTGGTTACCTCCTCATCCCTCCCCAAGCCCAAACAGGCTAATCCTACCACCCAGATTCCTCCTTTCTGCCCTTCTCTCGTTTGACCTTCCCCACCCCCAACTTCCATCCTTACCAAAGAGCTGGTGACGAAGAACTTCGTTCTCGTGCAGAGGGTGAGGAAGAAGGGGGTTGGGGAGGGTCCCAGCTGGGTAGGGGATCCGGGTAAGGTGAGACCCTGAGGCCAGGGGGTCAATGAGAGGGTGCACCGAGGCAGAGGCTAGAGGGTAGAGAAGAGGAAGGTGTCACCAGAAGGCAGGTTTGGGGAAAATCATGCATTTGGGTGAAGGGATCCAAGCCTGGGAAGAGATGGACAATCAACACAGGGAGACCTAGTGAGGAATAAAGAGACACAATGGAAGAACTAAGGGCCTGGTGGGTGGTCAGGACAAGACCTTACTGGAGTAGGGACATGTGGATGGCAGAGAATAGGAGACAGCAGTTGTCAGAGGGGTCTGAGGAAAAGGAGAGACGTGGACTGCTTAGAGGAGATAGGAAGGGATAGAAGTTTGGGAAGTAAGACGGGAAGAGAGAGGCGGCTAAGAGAGAGAAAGCACAAGGGAGCCAGGAAGGACTATGACTGTGAGGCTAAATCCGGCAAAGTACTGGACAAAAGGAAATACAGCGAAAGGATAGTAAATAAAGCTCATTAGCACCTATGATAACCCCAGTCAAAGCTATAGAGCTGTTTCTGGAAGGTAGGAGGCCTGGAGATGGGGAAAAACATGAAAGACCTCCACCTGGGAGGAGAGAAGATGGCAAGAAATGATAACAGAGTTGAATTCAAAGGAACAAGGACCCAGGTATGGGGTGGGGGGCTGTTCTGAGGGTAGAAAGGTGGCGTTCCCTCAAAGGTTTCCTCTATCGTGGGTGGGATGCTAGACTGTGAAGAGGGGCGGGGTGTGGGTTATTACAGTCTCTGGGGCATGAAGAGATGGGGGATGACAGGGAGGCCAAGATCAGGGGAGCAATCCCGGGAGAGAGGCTCATGCCAGACTAGAGGAGAGAAGTCTTGGCCTGAGGAACAGAAGACCCAATTACTTGCCAGGGGACAAGAACGCAATGAAGACAAAGAAGTAGGAGTCTCACCTGCATGGATGGCGTCCTGCTGGTGGAGGTGCAGGTGGGAGTGGATGTGGGAGTGCTGGTGGTGATGGGGGGTCACATTGAGCATCTGCAGCCGGGCCAGCGGGTCATTGCCCAGGGCTGCCACCCTTTCTGCATGCTGCCTCTCGGCTGCCAGACGCTCGGCGTAGGACATGTCAGGCCGCAGGGCTGGACCAGCTGCCAGCGCTAGACGTTCTCTCTCCAGGGGCCCCAGGCTCGGATGAAAGGGGAAAGGGTGCAGGCCGGGTGGGCCAGGCTGCAGAGCCAGGCCTCCATGTCGGGGGAAGGGATCCAGGCCCGGCCCAGGGACCCCATGTAGGGGTTCCAGCTCACTGGGCTTCACCTCAAAGCCAGGCTTGAGGCGGTCACGGAGGTCTCGTTCACGGGCTTCCCGCTCCCTCTCCCGGGCTGCTGGGTCACTGCTGTACAAGGCCGGGACATTGTAACCCAGGAGCCCCGGGTCCACTGCTCCTAAGGGCACGTAGAATGGATGGTTGCGATTGCCGGGAGACATGACGTGGGGCCGGGCGTATTCACTGAGCGTGCGCAGGGCTGGAGTGTCAGGACCCAGGTAGGGGGGCACTGTAGCCACAGCACTGCCCGGCTCAAATGGAGGGCGATGGGGCACTGGGCCGAGAGATGGGCACTCCACTGGAGCCCGGCCCTCCTGAGCCAACTTCTGTGGGATACAGGGAGAAGCAGAGTCAAAAGGTCAGGTCTGGTAAAATGTGGCTGATCCGGAGCTGCTCAATTGTCTCGGCAGCTGAAGGCCAAAATGCGTCACCTTACTGGAACTCAGCCTAGTAGGAATTTCCCTAAACCTTCTCCTGGATATTGGCTCTCCCTACCATCCACAGGTACTCTGATCTGAATTTGCCTCCCCCACCCAAGGGAGGATGCAACGAAGGATTCCTCCCGCTGGAATCCCTGGGTCTCTATTTCCTGGGCTGCCGTGCTTCCTCCTGTCGGACAGGGGGCGCAATGACCTCCCCGCCACCCCCTACCCCCCCGCGCGGCGCAGAGGAAGGCCAGAAGGCGGACGGCGCATGTGGTGACGCACCACGCTGCGTTCCAGCTCGCGCTCCTTCTCGCGTTCCCGCTCCTTCTCGCGTTCCCGCTCGCGCTCGCGCTCCTTTTCTTCGCGCGCGCGCTGCTCGGCCTCGCGCCGCACCTTCTCAACCAGGTCGGCCCGCTTCTTGGCCAGCTTGGAGCCCTCCAGCGGCACGAAGTACAGGTCGCTGCGCGCGCACGAGTTAAAGCCGCGGTCCAGGTGTTTGTTGAACCTGGCGGGCGCGAGGGCAGCGCGCGCTTAGCCCCTGCGAGCTGCCCGAGCGACCCCGCGGTGACCCTGCCCCCAAACCAGCCCGCGCAGGCGGCGAGGGAGGCGAGGCCCCCGAGTACTCTAAAAGGCACCACACGAACGCAAGGTTCCCCTCTTGTCGCCTCTGCCGGTCTCTCCACTGCCCCTTCGCCGTTCCCCGTTCCAGGCCCAACCGCACCCCGCCCTGGCGGCTCACCTGGCTGACTGGCTGGCATGGCTGGGCACGTCTACCACCTTGGGAGGGGGCGAGGGGCTGCGGGCCGGGGGCGCCGGGCTCTCGGGGGTCTCATACTCTTCAGCCGGCTCTTGCTTGATCTGCGTGGCGTTCAGGGGCGGCCCCGAGGCAGGGGCCGCAGGTGGTGGTGGCAGGGAGGACAGGCCTGAGGGCCCGGCAGGTGGCAGAGGCCCTGGCCCCACAGTGGGCGAGCCTGGCTTGAAGGTCCCTGGGCCCGCGGGCGGCGAGGCGCCTCGGTAGCCGGGTGGGGTCCCTGTTCGGAAGGAGGGAGGCGACCCCGGCTTGTATCCCGGTGGGGTGGCTGTCTTGTAGGCCCCTGGGGACGGGGCTCTCTTTCCATACGGCGGGGGCCCAGGTGGGGAAGCTGTTTTATAGCCCGCTGGCGAGGAAGCCACTGTGGCAATGACCGTGGAAAGCGTAGCCGAAGAGGTGGTGACCGGAGGCACCGGTGGGAAGGGGTAGGGCGCTCCTTGGGGGCCCTGGGAAGGGGAGGGGTGTGAACATGGGTAGGATCCTTGAGAGGAAGAAGAGGAGTTGGAAGAGGAGGAAGAGGGTGGGGGGCCATTGGGGCCCGCTTGGCTGTAGGACACCTGGCTGTGAGGTGGGGGCAGGTGTGCTGGCCCTGGTGGGTAGGGCCTCAGAGACCCCAGGGAGGGCGACATGGCATAAGGGTGGGAATGGTGGGAGCTACTGCTCTCCAGGGAGTGGGGATATGCTCCAGGTGGAGGGGGCCCAGAGCTCCCATGATGTTGCTGTTGCTGCTGTTGCTGCTGTTGCTGCTGCTGCTGCTGTTGCTGCTGCTGCTGGTGGTGATGGTGATGTGTTGGGGCTGGTGGGTGGCCTGTGGACTGGCCTCCAGTGGAAGGAGGGAAGGGGCCTGGGTGGGCATTGCTGTTGGCTAAGAGACGGCCATAGGGAGGAGGTGGGGGGGGACCCTGGCTCCATACAGCCTGGGATGGAAGGGAGGGCTGAGTGTATTTGGGTGGCTGATTGGAGACAGACAGGCTTGTTGGGGGAGGGAAGGAGTGGGGATAACTGGGCAATGCCTGGGAAGCTGGGTACTGGGAGGCAGAGGAAGAGGAAGAACTGGAAGAGGAGGCTGCTGCAGAGCTGCTACCTGCAGACGAGTATGGATACCTCATTGGCGGGGCTGGGGCAGAAGAGGAGGAAGCAGGGGGCAGAGGATGGGGTGAGGGAGCAAGAGTGGGGCCCTTCTCTGGGCCAGGAGGAAGTCCACCCATACCCTGCCCCATGGCATGGGGAGAGGGCAGATGCCCAGGTAGTGGCTGGGCCCCCAGACCAGGAGGAGAGGCTGATGCATTGTTAAGGGGCCTCAGAGCAGGTGGGGGAGGCAGGTTTGGTGTCACATGGGGGAAGGTGGCTGGTGGTGGAGCAGAGGGTAGGCTTCCACCACCCACTGGAGTGTTAGGTGGCTTTGTTGGGGGAGCACCACCAGCCCCAGAGCTTGATATTGAAATGGGGGTGGTGGGTGGAGGGTGCTGTTTACCCCCCACTAGGAGCCCCCACTGAAGAGGCAGCCCCTCCTCCCTTGGGACCCATTGGGGGTCCAGACAAAACTCCTCCACCAGTGCCCCCGGGGTAGAGCTGTGGGTGAGGGGGAGGGGCCCCGGGAGGAGCCTGGAACATTCGAGATGGAGGGGGCTCCATGGGAGCATGATATCCAGAGGGTGTCACAGAAGGATGGGGTTCGAAGCCAGGCTCTGGCTGTCGGGGGGTGCTGTCTGGCGGTGGAGGAGAGGGAGGAAAGAGTGGAGGGGGGTGGTAGGGGCGGGCTGGGCCCTGGGACAGGCCAGAAGATGAGTCGGAGTCATTCTCCACGCTTCCAGGGCTGTAGATGCTGGGGGACGTGCTTCGGTTATCCTGGTCAATATCCCTAGGGTCACTGCTGCCATCATCATTGAGGCTTCGCCCATCTAAACTATCCAGATCTGAGGGAGACTGTGGCCGAGGGAGCTCCTGCTGTAGAAAAAGGAGGACCATTTTTTTTCCCTTTTCTTTTCCCTCGCTTCTCCGAGATTTGGGGCCTCCCTTGCACAAAATCACATCCCCCTCCCAGCACACCACTGTACGACGTGATGAACTCTGGCTCCAGCCCCCCTCCCTGCCACGTGGGGATTCCTCCACTCTCCCCACATTCTCAGCTGCACCCTAGCAGCCACTCTTGTTCCCCTCCTTGTAAAACTCCATTCTTTCCTCAAGTGTCCATCTCAAGCACCATCTCGCTGTCCACAGCTACACCCAAATCCTCGTCTTCCACCAGCTCATATCCGCCCTCCTCTCATCTCCTTCACCCCCTTAACTACACATGCCAGAAACCCGTGCTTTTTAAGAAGACCACTCCTTACGTGTTTTCCTTATGATTTATTCCTTCCACTAAGACCTCTCACCTTTAACCTCCTCTCCAGCCCCCTCATGAAAAGCAGGACCTGGAAAAGGAGAGGCTAGAATCCCTCACACTCTTCCAGGCCCTTTGGCCCTGCCTGGTCATCTAGTGGTCTGGCTAAAGCCCTAAAAATCCATCTGACACACTATAGACAGGACTCCTTTAATAAGCCCTAGGATATGACTTTTCTCTCATGTCCCAGGCGAGATTAAAGTAGCAATCGTGAAGAGAAGTTTTTGGGAAAGCGTGGTCAGAAAATGGGTGAGGATGGCTGCAAGGGTCACCCACCTCGGTTTTGGTCTTTTTTGGTGCATTGGTCTCCTCACTTTCACTTTCTGAGATCTCCTCACTCCGGCCCTGCTTGCTGACCTTTGGGGTGGAGGCTTCCTCTACGCGGGCCTTCTGTTAGAGAGAAAGAAAATTCCTTTCTCCTACCTCCCGAGCCTCCACAGTTACTCTCTGCCAGACAGGAAGTTCCCCCACAACACACACACATACACCATCAGCCCCAGTGCCTGGGCATCCTGTGGGAGGACCTGAGGACAGAATACCTTGGCTGTCTGCCTAGACTTTTCGGCTTTGCCATCACTGCTGGACGTGCTGACCCCTCCAGGGGAGGCCCGGCCCCTCGATCTCAGCTCTTCCCGGGGCCCAGGGGCCTCTTTCTTCCGTCCACTCCTCATTGACATCTGAGGGAAAAGGAAGGAAGCAGACAATGTAGGTTTTTGGTTTGTTTTTTTTTGTTTGTTTTGTTTTGTTTTTACCTAGCACCTAACTTCATGGCGTGCCTTATTTCTATTCTTTCTCTCCAGGCCCTCACTGCTCCCCACCCCACCCCGGTTTCTCTGCCCCTCATCTGCCCCTTTGTGGCTCTTATTTTAGCTATTACTCACTGAGTCTTTATTCTGTCGTGTCTTCATTCTTCAGGCTGTGGAGACCCCATTCTCCTCTGCCTGGGCAGCTGAATACAGAAACTTCTCTGCTTCACCCCAAGTTCCCCACAGCTGTGGCCTGGGAAGCGGGAAGCAGGATCTCCCAAGTTTCCAGTGTAGGCCCCTGGAACTTGCAGGATTTGTTTTCAGTGAAGCCTGTTAGAAAAAACCATCAGAGTCTCCAAATTGGGGAACAGAGTCTGAAGGCGATACTGTTGTGCTTAGCAAGGGGCTTGAGTAAGTGGCCCAACCCTAGGCCTTTGGGCTAAGAGGTACAACCCCCATAAGACACTGCTGGCTCGCCCCACGGGCTACCTCAGCTATCTACACATGAAAGAGACTCTGCTCACATCATCTCTTTCAACTCTGGAGAAGGCAGAAAACTCAGATGTACCCTACCCATGCACTCACATTATTCTACCCTTCCTGATACCTGGAAAGTATCTGTGGGTACACGAGTTCCACAGAGCCTTCCCAAGGAGCATAAAGAAATGTAGCTGAGGTATGAATTTATTGAGTGCTGTCTTTATGTCATGCCCTTACACAGAGTTTCATTTAATATTTACAACCTAACCCTGCAAAGTAGGTATTCTTATTTCCATTATACAGAGGAGGAAACTGAGGCTCAAAGATTGAGACTGTGACTTGCCCAACTTCGTGTGATGAATACACAGAAACCAGTGACAGCACCGGAATCAGGCCTACATCTCCCTGACTTCAAAGCCCATACTATTTCTTTTAGACTTTGCTATAGTCTCGTCAGAAGTTGGTGGGGTGAGTTCTCAGAAGGCCTAGATCAGTCCCAGAGATATGAAAAGAATCTTTTCACATCAGAGTAGGTGGGAGAAGAATGCCCCATTCTATAACACAAATGCACACAGTCCTACCAATCCCAAGCCCAAACCTAGGTACCCCCAAAGTGCAGAACTTATTTCTGAGAGTCTCATGGAGACCTTCCCCCACCCACTTCTAATGCCTGGGTTCCCCAAGGCTAGAAAGTCAGGACTTTCATTTTACCAACCAAAGCAGTGAAAATCAGTGAGCACTTAATACAAATTTACAGACTGGTAAACCTGTATTCCCATTTGGTTTAGACAGGGACACATACCTCCTCACAGCCTATGTATCTCTGTACCTATATCTATAGTCAGCTATTTTCCTTTGTACTTGTTGGTATTTCTTGCTAAGGGTCAGGTCTCCATATTACTGGACCATAAGATCTTTTGAGAGCAAAAATGGTATCTTCTCACTGTTTTCTTCCTTTCTGTATCTCCCACTGATGTCACGTGTATATGCGTGCTCTGTTCCGTTCTTGTTCCTGGCCTATTGACTAACTTCAGTAGGTCTTTTCGAATAAAATGTTGCCCGACTTTGGTGGGAATGGGGTAAACTTACCCAGCTATTCTGAGTTATAAGGCCTGGCTAGGTAAATGGTATTATCACAGTATACTGCATATTTTTCCCCAGGAACACAGAGTAATTACTTCTCCTTCACCTCCAGTGAACCCTAACTATTCACACTGAGACTGGCAAGGGGGGGGGTAGGGGGCAGAGGGGGGTTGAACCTAACCTTTCCAGGAAACTTAATAATAATTTACTTAGAATCATAAAAGAGCTGGGACAGAGCTTCAGGTCTTCTGAACTTAGAACTAATGCTCTGTCCGGTAAACCAGCCACTTTTCTTCAACTACAACTACTACCGCATTTTTGAATTGTTGTGGAGATCAGTTTTAAATATTGTTAACCTCCAAAAATCCAAAGAACAAACCCGCTGTAACAAAAGAGGAAAACAATCTTAACAAAAGCACAGCCAGGATTACTATGTGTGGCTGGTGTGTCTTTGCCAGCCCCTCTAGAGGAGGGTGCCCATCTCTCCTTTCCATCCCAGAACCCATTCACCAAGTCCATTACAGCTAGGGGATCCAAAAGGTCAGAGAAATGCACGAATGTAACTGAAAAACACAGCAATCAGTGTGCCCCTCCCCCTACTGCAACTGTTTTAAACAGCTGAAATCTGATAAAATTAGCAGTGAGTAGCTTTGAAGGAGAAAAGCAGTCATAAAAGCATAGGTAATCTCGAGGGAAAGGAGTGGCAAGGGGAGAGGAATTAGGGTTGGGCCATATATATGCTTCTGAACTCGGAGCATGCTTCAGCATCAACAAGGTGAACCATACTCCATCTAGCCCTAGTAGCCAGTCACTATAACTAATATTTATAAAGCACCTACTGTGTTTCTGCAACACACTACACACATTCCCTTTCATGGCCTTACTGCAAAAGAAGAAGGATAAAGACCAGATTGGGGAGATGCAAAAGTGAGAAATAGGGAAAGAGTCTCTAAGAATAGGAGAATAAGGGAGAAATACAAGAAGGATGTCAGAGGGAATACACAATCGAGGCATAAGGCTTTCTGGGAAAGGCTTGCAGGGTGAATTTCAGGATCACTGGCCCAGCCCCCATCATCATTCCAGACCTGCCAGACTAACAAACCAGTCCAAAGTGACTCCTAGATAACAATGCGGCCCAGACCAGCAGATAAGTCTGCAAGCATTAGTCTAAGCCTTCTTAGAACCGGGGGAGGTCAGAGGGGCCTCAGAGATCATCTTATCTATAACCCCTTCATCTTACAATGAAGCCAAGGCTCAGAGAAGTGACTGGCCCAAGGCCACAGTTAGAGGTACGATCAGTACCCGACCCAGGTATGTTGGCTCCTGTTCAGAGTATTTCCACTGCACCAGGCTGTTGCACAGCCCTCTCTCCTGGGCCACCCTCACATGAGATGAGCTTGGAGAGCCCAGCCACTCCCACAAGGTCAGAGAAGCAAAAGGTCAAAGGTTAGTGGATGGAAGGGGTCACTGTCGTGATAGTCTGGGAAAGAGAAAAAGGGAGACTTGGGAAGGGAAACTCAAGTTTAAGAAAACAGAAGAATATCAGTGCAAAGAAACAAACAACTGTATACTATATACAAGAAGTCCCTAATAATAAGGGAGGCAGAGGCCAGAAAGAACTACCAAAACCTGGTGTAACTTGAACAGAAGCTTTTCCAGCTTCCCACCATGCCTAAGGGGAGGAACTTGGAGCGACGTCTATGACCGGCAAATAACATGTCTACCTGTTCCAACAAACTGCTTGCCGGAAGGCGGAGGACCCCCTTGGGAACCTCCTATTCACCAGCAGCACCAGAAACACCTTCCAGAACCCAGCTAAGAGTACCAAGGACATAGCCAAAGGCTGAGGTCCAATCAAGATTCTGAACCCCCACCTATAGGACATCCCACTGGATCGTTGCTATGGCAACAAAATGGTAGAACCTGCCCCTCAAGAGTCTATCCCAGGAGTCCATCTGCCAGCCACTCCCCCTCCAGTTGCCAAAGCAACTCCTACCCTCCAGGAGCACCCTCAGGGAAGGGAGCTTAAGAAGAGTATCTACCCCAGTAGAAATAAGCCCATGCACAAAGAGAAATCTTTGAGCTCAAAACAAAAATGAAGATACCTCCCCCTTCAGAAACCCCAGCTAGAGGGGCCGTGGGTGCTCTGGGGACTTGAGGGTGGAGGTCACAACTTGCCTGGAGTGCCTATAAGACCATCCAATTCTCTCCTTTTCTACCCTCTCAGAAACCCTTTCTCCCTAACTCTCCCTTCAGTGTTCCCATCTTCCTCCCCATAGTTTTAGGGGGACCAGAGCACTGGGCACCAGTGTGTCCCTCTCCAAGAAGGAACCATGCTGGGGTCTGGAAAAACAAGGTCAGAGGTTACCTAAAGTAGGGGAAAGAAAATAGAGTCACAAAGGCATCCACTTCCCATTTGAACCCTGTAACACCTCAGGTTCTGCTTCTCAAACGTGGACCTCTCCTTGGTCCCTTCAGAGCCTCCGTTTCCCCAGGTTCCATTCTCCTCCTTCATCAGCTACGACCCTTCTCTTTCCACCTACCACACCCCTTCCCCATTTCCTACTTCCCTTCTACACCTAGCACCCCCAACCCTGAGTTCTGAAACCCGGGTTTTGGGCCTTTCCCTGGAGCCCTAATGCCCCACCTCGCTGCCATATCTCCAGTCCCTTTTTGCCTTCGCCCGAAGCCCCCTCGCCGGCATCCCCCTTTTTCCTCTAGCCACCCTCCACCTCGGTGCTCCTCTTTTGGTCCCGGGGTCCTGGCTACCCTCGCTGCCCCATCAGCCCTCCTCCTGAGACCCTCCCACCTCCCTCCATCCACCCGATCCTCCGGGTGCCCTGGCCCCCATCCCTCCTTGGGGGCCGGCCCCACCCCCCTGAGTCCCCCGGCCTCAGGCCGGGCAGAGCCCGCAGTGGGGGGTACCGGATCGGGAAAATAACAAATGGAGGCGGCGGCGGCGGCGGCGGCGGCGGCGGCGGGAGGGGGAAACTGGGAGGGGTGGGGGTGGGGAGCCGCGGGCCAGAACCCGGGCGGGCCCGAGGCCCGGGTGGCAGCAGATCTTACCTGGTCGTAGCTCGGGACGGCTGGCTGGCTCCGAACGGGATCCGGGGCTCCGGCGCCTCCGGGGGGGGCGGCGGCGGCCGCTCCCCCGCCCCCCTCTCCTCTTCCCGGCTTCAGTCGCCGCCGCGACGGCGGCGGCGCCGGCCCCGACCCCCCCGGAGGGCGGCCCCCATCCCCCCTTTTCACCCACCTGGCCCCGATCGCCCGCCTGCCCCCCGGAGCAGACCCCGATCCCCGCTCTCGTTCAGCCCCTCCCCAGGCCCGCCACCTCCCCCCCGGCCGCCCGGAATGCCCGGGCCGCGCCGCCCGCCCCCGCCGCGCCGCTCGCCCCCGCGGCCCGGCCGGCGCTCCGAGCTGCTCTGACCCGCCGCCTCCCGCCCGCCGCCCGCGCCCGCCCCGCGCAGCCCGCACTCGCGCGATCCCCGGCCCCCTAGGCGGCCTCCGCCCGCGGCCCCCGCCCCTTCCCAGGCGTTCGTCCCCCTCGCCCCCTCCTAGCCCCTCCTCGAGGCCAGCGGTCCCCCCTAAATGGGTCCCGGCCCGAGGCCCCGGCCCGACGCGGGGCTGCGGGCGGGCTGGGCGGCGCGTCCGGCGACTCGCACAGGAAAGCGGACGGCGAAGGGAGGGAGCTTGGGAGAGGGGGATGGGAGAAGGGAGGAAGAGGGAGAAGGAGGGAGCGCGGAGGAACCGAGGAGAGAGGGGCCAGGAGGGAGACGCGAGGGAGGGAGCGCGAGGCAAGCTGCGAGGGGGGAGAGAGGGGGATCCGGAGAGGGGGAGGCGCTGTGCGAGTTGGCCGAGGCCGGCCCAGGGGGCTGGGGCGCGGGGAGGGGTTCGCTGAGGCTGAATGTGGGGAACCAGACGACTAGGTGGGAGGGGCTGTTGGTTGTCAGGGCCGATAAGGGGAGACTGGAGAAGTTTGGGGACCAAGGGGTCTGTGGCAGAGGGGAAGTGGGAGGTTGTGGGTGTGTGGCAGAGACTGGTCTAATGGGGTTACGTTGGGAAAATGGAGCTACATGGGGGCTCCGAGGGCAGTGAGGTATGTGACAAGGAGGGATGACTAAATCTTGGGGTGACAGCGTCTCTGGCAGACATGTAGCTGGAGAGGTGGGGGGGTGATTATGAGGGAGAATGGGATGGAAGTTTGGGGTCATGGGGAGGGGAATAAATTGAAAAGATGGAGACATTGACATATAGGAATATGGGTTTTCTGGATTTGGAGGTGATTCTAATTTGGAGGTGATTCGTATTAGGAATATAATAAATGTAAGAATTTAGGGGTGATGATGGAAAGCTGGAGAGAGTCGAGTTCAGAGATGGCAGCATGGAGAGAAGTGGAAAGGTGAAGAACCTTAGGAAGGTTTGAAAGAGGTGGGGCCGGATGCATATTCTAGAGGGACTGGGGTACTGGGTGGCAAAGGAGGGGGTAAGACACTGGGATGGCTGGATTCTGGGGGGGGGGGGTTTCCAAGAGAGCTGAGGAGGGTTTCAGTTGGCAAGAAAAAGGGGGGAAGAAGGGGGGGGGCGGGTAAAGAAGATTAGAAGGAAATGTAAGATAAACAAGGCCTTTGGTGGCAGTATGGAGGAGGGAAGACCAGAGATGAGGAAGACAGTGGAGATGGAAAGGGAAAGCAGTAGAAGGAAATGATAGAAATGGGGGAGAGCAAGCCCCAGTGTAGGTAAGGGATTAATTTATGGGAATGGGACACCATCTTCTTCAGGCCCTTCTGTCTGGTGGTGTCTACATTTTCCTCCCCAAACCTGTCTGAAGTCATCACAGACAGTACTCTTGGCCACAGGGAAGGGGTCAGGTGGGGATTAGGCTCACCGTGGAGCGAAATCCCTAGGGGCCCTGGTTCCCCAATCCCAATCATTCTACTATGGAGACAATCCCCACCCCACCCGCAGACCACAGGGTCTTCCTTCAACCCTCCCAGCTCTCCAGGCAGCCATTTCCAGTCTCCAGCCTAAAGCCAACACTTCTGCCCGTCCACCACCAATGTCTTCTAGGCTGTCTCCCTGGCCCCATACCAAGCAGCAACATCTCCCAGGACAAAGGACACCAAGACACTGGGTGATTTTTGGCAGCAGAGATTGGGAAGGCCAGAGAATGGGAGGGAGGCAGGCTGGGAAACTGGAAGAGCTGGAGCTGGAGCCTGGATTGGGAGCCCTTAATAGCTCTCCAGTTTTGGGGTGGGAGTAGGGTATGTATGGGGCCAAGCCAGCTAGAGGCCAAAGATAGGCCCTGAATGGCAGGATCCCACTAGCCTTCTGGGAAGGATGGAGGCTGGCTCTGTAGCAACTCAGTGGAATTAGCCTCATATTTCCTTGGGCCAGGCTCGGCCAAATTCTGGGAATACCCGAAGCTTTAAACAGATTCTAAAGCACTGGGGAACCTGGGCAAGGCTTCCTTGGCCTGGGGATGAATCACCACTCTTTAGCTTTTTGGTTTGCCACTCACTTTTCTACTGCACGCTCACCTTCTGTATTCCTCAGGGCCTTCCACAGACCAGGCCAGCTCCCTGTCCCCCTCTCCCCGGTGATCCCTGCCCTCCCTTCCTCTAAGCCCTAGAATGGCCCCTGCTCCTTCTCCCCACCCCCCAACTTTGTTCCAAGGCTCCTCCTACTCGCTCCCCATTGCATTTCCTCTCTTTCTGCACTTCTCAGTTCAAGTCTCCCACTGGGCCCAGGCCCAGGCCCTTCCCAGCTCCCTTCTAGGCGGAGCTGCTCTCTCTAGTTTTTTAACCACTAAGGGCTGGGCTAAGATGGTGACATACCTGAGCCTAAAAGAAAAATGTAGGCCTACGTAGGAACAGAAGACAGGTAGAGTCAGAGAAGCCAGGGCCTACCCCCTCCAATTCTTCCCCTATCTTAAGACCAGGCTCACCGTTCAGCTTTGGGGTGCATCACACACACACACACACACACCCCACCACCACCCCCCCCCCTCACCCCAGCCCCCCACAACCCACTGGTCTCCAGGCAACAGCACAAAGGGAAAGTGGAGAGAGGGGCCCGGGAGGCCCAGACAGAGCCAGCTGTAACCCAATCCAACCCAGAACCTTTGGGGTGGGGGGGGGATGGCTGCCAGAGAAGCCCACCTAGCAAGGAGGGAGGAAAGGACAGAGGTTAGGAAATGTGGCTCCAACCAAAATGGTCTTGGTCAGTCCAGGAGTTGGAGAAGATAGATACTGGGAACCCCAGAGAAAACTGAGAGGCACAGAACACAGTGTGCCCCAAGGGGAACAGAAAGGGGCGCCAGGAGACAAGAGAGAAGGGAAAGATGAGATGCCCCTACTAAGAGGCTTGGAGGAGCAGGGGCAAGAACTGAAAATGGCTGAGTATGTCAGGGACACAGGAAGAAGAGCAGTGAAATGGGTCCTGCCCATACAGGACTAAAATCCTCTTCTAGTTCTGGAGTTGGGCAGGATGGCAGGGTGCCCAGGACCAGAACTCAGAGTAGAAACAGAGTAGGAGGCCCATAGAGGGGACAGCCTTGAAATTCCTCCCATCCCACCCCTAGCTCAGGGGGAGCCTGGTGTCCCACAGAACCTTGCCTCCCTCTAGTGGCCACAGCACCCCGTGTGGAACACCTACCTGCTGGGCTCTGCTCTGTATCCCAGCCCTATGAGAGGGTTTCTCCCCCTAGGTGGTTCCTGGGTCCCCATCTCAAAGTCAGTGCTCCACTGGAGCTGAAGGTTTATAGTGGGTCTCCGGCCACACACTGGGGCCCTACTCACAGGCCGAACCAGCCCTTGTGGTCCTGACTCTCAGGTTTCCAGGAACACTTTCTCAGGCCCACCTCCAAATCCTCTGGTACCATCCTTCCCTCCCCAGTTCCCCATCTTGCAGGGGGTGATGCCCACGCAGCGCTGCTGTGGCCCACAGTGGCCAGCAGCCCAGTGGAGAGAGGCCCAGTGGGGGAACTGCTCCAGTCCATAGCTTTATCCCTTCTTTGGTCAAGGCCCTATAGGAATCCAGAATGCTTTGGACCCTTTTTCCCAAAAATGCACACCCACACAATTTTTGACACTCCTAGGGATTCTTGGACTCCAGGTTAAGAGCCCTTCATTGACCTGGGTCCTGGGGCCAGGCTTGCTGATGAGAAGGCAGGGCCAACGTGGTCCCCACCCAGCCGGGGAGGGGTAGGCAGGGCCATTGTCTTAGCCATACTGGTTGGGTTTCTTCATCTTTCTGTGTCCTCCCCAGCTCTGCTATCCAGTTTCACCAACTTCTGGGTGCTCCGTCTTCTCTCCCCTCATACGGACGAAAGACTCTTCAGACACAACAATGCACTGTGATTCAGACTTTAATGGTGGTGCTCATTTCAACGCCACAGAGGTGGTGGCAACTGTGGAGCGTGGCACAGGGAAGTGAGACATTGCTCAGGTGCAGCTGGAGGAAGAACAGGGTAGCCGGGGCTGGGGGAGAGCTATGGGGGAAGAGTCCCCGGGCACACAGCCCCACCTCTGGACTGAGCCGGCTTAGGTTAAGGGCTGGGAGACACGAAGGAACTGATGACAGGTCCCTTTTCTGTTACCCTTCCCACTCCATTTTCAGCAAGACCTCCCACCCCAGGCCATCTCGGAATCTACGGCCACGTGAAGTACACACGCACACACATGCGATCTCCTCTGGTCAGGCCAGGTTTTGGCCCTGGAGTTGTGGAGAAACGCTGAATTAATGAACAAGACGAGTGAACAATAAATAAACAAATAAATAATTCACTGAAGTCTTCGGCCAGGCACGATCACGCGGCCAGCGCTCCCCTCCCCCTCGGCACTGCACACTCCCTGGCTCAGATGCCACATGGACAAACGTGTGGAAGCGGCAGAAAGCACAGTGACACACGGCCCCTCTCTCAACACGTCCCCAGCCAGCCCTGATGCACCTGTACACAGACCCTGACTGTTCTTCCATGGGGACTCCCTTATAATCCTCAGTCCTGTGGCCAGTTTTTGAGGAGAGAGAATAGAAAGGAAAGAGAAGTGGAGAGTGTGGAGCCCAGAGCGGGGAGAGCACAGAGCAGGGGCTGGACAAGCCAAGGAACAGAGCGACAGGTCAGCTGGGGTGTCCGGGGTGAAATATCACAGAGCAAGACAGGAAGAGAGAGGATCCAGGAGGATGGGAGAGGGGTTCCAGGTCTCCAGGCAAGTAGAGGGATCACAGCACGCTGGGATTGCGGAAATTATGTCCAGCAAAGCGAGCTTCGTCCCCCAGCTCTTCTTCAATTCTGGAAGGGATGAGCCAGAAAAGAAATAAGGATGCAGGAGGATTCCACTTCTCTTTCCAGGAGGCCCCTATCCTCTCCAAGCCTGTCACACCACCTGTCCCTATGTCCGGCCCAAGCGGGGGCATCCCCTGGCTTCTCCACATGACCTGTGGGAGCCATCAATCAGGCCATGGGTAAACCCATCATTCGAAAACAAGTATTTTCTGGATATCTACTGTTCTCCAGGTCCTGGGTATCGGAGCTTTTAACCCTCTGGGCCCCGGGCTCCCATCCCCCAGGTTTCCTCACCTCATGAGCTGGTTGTACTTAGCCAGACGCTCAGAACGGCACGGGGCGCCAGTCTTGATCTGAAACATCCCCAAACATATGCAGCTCAGTGGCTGCCCCTTCACTTCCTGAAAGGAAACTTACACTCCCTTGACATTCTCCCGACACCCGCAAACACCTGGAAAGAGAGACCCACCCGACAGAACCCACCAATTTCACAAAGATCGCCCTTGCACTCACTTGGCCTGTGCACAGCCCCACCACCAGATCGGCGATGAACGTGTCCTCAGTCTCTCCTGAGCGATGACTCACCATGACACCCCAGCCATTCTCCTGAGCCAGCTTGCACCTGCAGCCATACATCAGCACTGACCTCCAGCCTCTCACACTGGGCACTCTCTTCCCAGCCCCAACATTGGTCTATGTCGAGAAACACCTGGCCGGGGGTGCCTGGGTGGCTCAGTCAGTTAAGCGTCCGACTCTTGGTTTCAGCTCAAGTCATGATCTCACAGTTTCGTGAAATCGAGCCCCACATGGGGCACTGTGCTGGCAGGGCACTCCTTGGGATTCTCTCTCCCTCTCTCTCTCTCTGTCTCTGCACCCCTCCCCGCGCCCCCACCCCCCCCCTCCCCTACCGACTCACACTGTCTCTGTTCACTCAAAAATAAATAAATAAACTAAAAAAAACAAAAAACAAAAAACACCTGGCAGGAAGCTCTCTGGGAGGGGCACAGGGCATGGGGTGGAGGGGGCAGAGCCTGAAGAGCTGGGAAGGTGACTGTAGGTTCCCTGCTCTCTTCAGCATCTATGCCAGGACGAGACTGGGAGCACTTGCCAGAGGCATCCTGTAGAAACAGGGGCCGGGTAGGGGAGAGCCAGGGGACACTCACGCTTGGATGGCTTCCGTGACTGAGCCGATCTGGTTGACCTTGAGCAGCAGACAGTTGCAGGCCTTTTCCTCCACTGCCCGCTCGATACGCTTTGGGTTGGTCACTGTCAGGTCATCGCCCACGATCTGGATCCCTACATTGGCTGTGAACTTCGACCAGGCGGCCCAGTCGTCCTGGTCAAAGGGGTCCTCGATGGAGACCACTGCAGGGAGAGCAGGAGGGGCTGCTGACCCTCCCTGGGGTTTGCATCAGGCAGGAACACCCACCCTGTGATTCCCTGAAATGGATACATCCCCTGGCTAACTTAGCCTGCTCATCCTTGCTTCCCTGCCTCCGAAATAAGCTTGCCCTGACACTTACCTAGATTCTTTCTGAAAACCTTCCACACAACGCGGAGTACTAACCACTATGCGATCACGCCCGACACCTTCCGAACACCTTCCAAAAAACAAGGGTTTGGGATCTTTCTCGTAACCGCCTTTGCATTTTCCCACCTTCATTACCAGGAAGCTTTCCCTCTGTGCTATTCTAAATCCCTCATTTTGCATTTATGTCTTGCTCTGTCTCAGGGAAACGGAAACCAGCCTCCTCCCTGCAGGGGTCACAGCCTTTAGTGGGTTTGGAGAGGGTAGTTCAGCTCCTCCTCAGCCTTCCCATCCTACCCCCATAGCGCTTCCAGCTCCACTCAGCATCTACAACTTCATCAGTCAAAAACACTGATAGGTACAAGCTCCCTGCTGGGCCCAGTCACCCTCTCACCATGACTGGTTCCTTCCAAAGCCCTCCCCGTGATCCCAGCCACTGCGGGACACACGACTTTAATTAGGACCGGAAGCAGATGAAACAGATTCACCATAGGTACCTGCACATTTACATTACATACAAAGCCATCCCCTGCAGAAGGCTCTTTGGTCCCTGTCCTGGTTCTCTGGCTCTGCTTAGGACACCTCCACCTGGCGCCTAAGTCAGTGCCCCACAAGGTCCCAGGCTGCCCCACACATCCCCACCTGCCCCTTGGCCCTTGCGCTGCCCTCCCTCCCATAGCCCTTGTTCTCACCAGGATAGTCCCTGACAAAATCCTGGTAGAGGGCCCCCAGCTGGTCCCCAGTGATGTATCGGGAGGGATCAGCAGGAGACTTAAAGTCCAAGTCATATTTGCCATCGCGATGAAACTCCGAGGCAGCGACGTCCATGCCAATGACAATCTTTTCTGTGTAGCCAGCCTTGTCGATGGCTTCCTTCACCAACTCCAAGGCTGGGGATGGAATATAGTGGGATCACCAGCAGGAAGGGTGGGCAAAGAGGAATGTGAAAAAGAAAGAAATTCAGAGCCGAGGCACAGGACTGGTGCTGGGAAGAAGCCTGGCTACAATTGTTGTTAGGGTCATCCCAGGTCTGGGAAGAGCAGACTATCTTCTAAGAGGACAGAGGAATGGAATTCTGTTCGTAACAGGTTTTTTTTGTCAATAGCCATCGTTTATTATGGGCTATGTCACCTAAGTACAATGGTGCTAAGAGGGAGATACTGTTGTTGTTCCCATTTTACAGGCAAGAAAGACAAGCACAGAGAAGTTGAGTAAGAAAGATCACTAGCCAGTAACTCTTAAGTCAAGGTTCAAATGGAGGCAATTTGACCCCAGAACCTGAACTCTTAGCCACTTCCTGTTATTGGTTTTTTTTTGTTTTGTTTTGTTTTTAAGTTGAGAGTGGGGAGGGCAGAGAGAAAGAGAGAGCAAATCTTAAGCAGGCTCCACACTCAGCACAGAGCCCAAAGCAGGGCTCGATCCCACAGCTCTGAGATCATAACCCAAGCTGAAATCAAGAGTCAGACACTCAACTGGCCACCCAGGCGCCCCTTCCTGTTATTGTTTCTATTCACTATATAGCTCCTCCCACAGCAGAGAAAAATTAGGGATCTTAGAGACCTGAGAGGTTGGGGGTAGAAATGGGATAGACTCAGAATTGAATCCTTGCAGTACAGTATATCTCATCAAACTGAGAATCCTACAAAGTTCAAGTCCAGGATGGGTCCTCCATGTCACTTAGACCACCTCCCAGCATTCCCAGGGGCTCCAGTAAGAACTTACAGTTGCTAACAGATCTGGCTGGACAGGTGAAGACTATCCTCTTAGGCCTGCCTGTAAATGTGGCAGGCCCTCTGGGACCCACTCCCGGTATGGGTTCCTCTTTGAGCTGGCTCAAGGGCCTCCCACCCATACTCCTCAGGATCTGGGGAGCTGTGTGGCCCTTCCTGATGTCCAAGGACAGAGCAAGGCTTAAAGCAGGGAGTAGGGCTCCTGGCCTCACCTTCACTGTTCTCCAGGATGTTGGGGGCAAAGCCACCTTCATCTCCCACATTGGTGGCATCCTTGCCATATTTGTCCTTGATGACCCCCTTGAGTGTGTGGTAGACCTCCGCCCCAAGTCGCATGGCATCGCGAAAACTCTCAGCGCCCACTGGAAGGATCATAAACTCCTGCATGGCCAGCTTATTCCCAGCATGAGAGCCACCATTGATCACGTTGAAGGCCTGGGGGGCCACAGGACAGAAAAGTCACAGAGCACTTCCCTCCTCTGCCCCTGGGTTGTTAACCCAAGATCCCACACCTGCTCCAGCTTCCCAGACTCAAAGTCTCAAGTCTCCCTCCTTTCTCTTTAGGTGCCTCAATGCACTCCCCCCCCCCCCCCCCCCATCATTCTTCACAAGGTTTCATGCTCTCCCCCCACCCACCCCTGGGACAGGCACAGGCGTGGCGCAGTGCTCACCGGCACAGGCAGGATGAGGTCTGAGTTCCCGGCCAGCTGAGCAATGTGGCGGTATAGGGGCAATTCCCGCTCGGCCGCCCCTGCCTTACACACGGCCAGGGACACACCCAGGATGGCATTGGCCCCAAACTTGGCTGGGAGATTACAGAGGAAGGCACTGAGCAAAGTGTCCCCTAAATTTCCGAGCCCTTGACTCCACTTATATACCCCAAAAGGAGCCAGTAAAAGAGATCCCCTCTCCCCTCTCCACTCCTGAGACACCTCATCAGTCCTCTCCTGAAAATAGCAGGACACACACACACACACACACACACACACGCTCGATTTAATGGGAAAGGGCAGACAGCTCCACCTATTTCTAAACATCTTGAGGCCAGACTGTCCCCTGCCAGCTCCCCCCCCTTCACGCTGCAAAGTTCTTCTGTCTAATGTCACTCCCTCCTACTGTGGTTAAATTCTTCTTCTCTTGCTCTGGCTTTGAGAGGAGAATGGAAGGTGAGCTAGTCCGGACAGCCTTCCGACGGAAGTCCCCACAGCACTGGCCCCTTCAGTGCCCTGTCTGCTCCACACACCCGCCCTGCTCACACCTCCTCACTTTCTCCCAGCCCTGGCTTACATTTGTTCTCGGTCCCATCCAGCTCCAACATCAGGTTGTCAAGCTTCTCCTGCTCCACCACCGACAGACCCTGTAGACAGAGCCACCATCACCCCAGGCCAGGATGGAGGCTGGCCCGGAGGCAGAGGGCCCCACCCCATTCCCACATAGGCTCACAGCTGGCCAGCAGCCAACCAGGTTTCTGTGAAAGCAGCCTGTCTGGATTGGGAGCAGGGGTGGGGAAGGAGTCTCCCCACACTCTCCTCAAGAAGTATGATTCCCAAGAGGAATCTCCCTTCTCTCCCTCCTCCCCTCATCCAGGATTGCTTCCAGGACCCTGGTCCTGCCCACCACCGCCCCCAGCAAAGAGCAGGCCTCACTGAGCTGATGAGGGCTGGAGCAATGGTGGTGTTGATGTGGTCCACTGCCTTCAGGACACCTGGGGAGAGGC
>NW_026059711.1:0-38612 GCF_023721935.1 Panthera uncia | reverse complement strand
TACTAAATATTTGAGGAGAACCATGAAATGAAAACTAAAAGAAGGGAGAGAGAGAGCACACACAAGCAAGTGAGTAAGCTCATGCACATATCCCAAAGTCTGGTCTTCAGCACACTTCCAATACAATAATTAGTAAATTGTACCATGGATGATCAAAGACTTTTCTCAGAGTAATTCAATGTTTTGAAACACTTGATGTCAAGTCTCGTCAAAAGCCCTCTGAAATTATAAATACATTACTTTCAAGTGTTTTCTCTTACTTAGGCATTTATGCCTTGGAATACCTAGATTAATCAGATACAACCTCCCCTAAGAGAAATCATACTGCCTTTCCCCCAAGAACTTGCGTTTGCTTAAGTATTTAAAACCCTTTATCACAAATCCCATCAGCTTGCTTGTCATCACAATGAGACTCACCGATCTGCAGATACTGGAATCCCTTCTGGGCTGGAATATCCTTCCAAATCTGAAATGTTCACTTGTGTTTGCCTTGAGGTTACTATCTGGCTATTCTGAAAAGGTATGGTTTTCAAGTCCTGAGAAATAGTATTACTATCTGGAAGAGGAGACTGTACAACTTGGAAGTCCGGTGAAGATTTAAGTCCTAGAAAACCTGAAGATTCTTGATTCTGTGCTACAGGTTTACTGGCCAATAATTTGGAGGTTGGTTCCAATGATCTTGAAGATATAGTCTGTAGGTCAGAGTTAAACTCACTATTCATCCTTGTTTTAGAAGCAGGATCCAATGAATGCAATCTTTTATCTAAGGTTCCACTATCCACCTTGGAAGGAGTCTTGGGATAAAGAGTTATACGAACACAAGAAAGTGCTTTTCTATTTGAGGGTGGAGTAGATGCAGATGTTACTAATGTACACTGATTTGGGACTGGTTGGGAGACCACAGAATCGAACTTGGCTTCAACATTTATCATATTAGAAATGTATGACTTAAATTTATGTTGATTATTCTTTTCTACTACATAATCCTGACCTTGAGGAAAGGGGGAATGGTATTTTCCCATGTGATCTACATCTGGGGCTTTGCTTTGTTCAAAGAGCTGACGTTGTTCAAGAAAAATGGAAGAAGGAAGGTCTGAAGCTATATAATCCTGACCTTGAGGAAAGGGAGATTGGTTTTCTCTCATCTGATGATCTAAATGTGGGGCTTTGCTTTGTTCAAAGAGTTCTCGTTTTTCAAGAAAAATGCGACAAGGAAGGTTCGGAGCTACATAATCCTGATGTTGAGGAGGGGGAGAATGGTATTTTCTCACATGGTGATCTGTGTGTGGGGCTTTGCTTTGTTCAAAGAGCTCTTGTCGTTCAAGTAAAACGTGCGAAGAAAGATCTGGAGTTATAGCTACAGTCTTCTCTTTTACTCCTAGTGTGGAACTTGGTCTGCTCACGCTAATGAGGGTATGGTTATCAGAAAAATGAACTTCTTTGACACTGCTATACTTTGCACTGGTACTGGGCTCAGGATCACTGCCTTTAAAATCTGATCTTTCTAAGAGTTTTTCTTCTTGCTGAGAATGTTCAATAGATAATTTTTGACTTTGCCTACTACTTTCTGCTAAAATAGTCACAGCGGTATCTGGCGAATGACTAACAATTTTAAATGATGAAGGGGAAGAGGTTTTCTGTTCTAGATCTCTGGGAGGATTTTGCTCTTCAGTGAAATGAGAATTAAATACCCCCACAGATGCTCCAGTACACTGGCTACCTTCAGTAACACCAACCTTAAGAACAGAGGAATCTGAAAAGCATTTAGAGTGTCGGTGAGATGCAAAAGTGATGGAAGTAGTAAACTTTTTCATGGGTTCTGGGGGAAGCATATGTGATGAAGAATGACAATCCATTTCTTCGGGTGGCACAGGTTCTACTAATTCTGATAGCCAAGGGTCTATCTTTTCATGGAATGGCATTCGAAGACCCTGGCTAATTCTGAAGTCATCAGCTGTAAAGTTCTGAAAGGGGGAAGGACTTCGTAACTGCAAGGAATTCCAAACTTTGAAATGAGGGTTACTCTGGTCTAATGATTTGGAAAGGTTGATGTGTCTGGTTTTCCATGATGATGGACTCCGTTGTCCTCTGATAACGTCTGAGGGGTCAGCAGGTCTGAAAACATAAGGGTGGCTATCCAATTGTGGTTGTTTGGCAGTTAGAGTCCTGAAACATCCTTTTTCATGGCTCTCAATAATGATGTGACCACATACAGCTTCTGGGTTGCATCTTATTCCCTGTGGACTCGGCAAATCCTGGAAGATAAAAACAAATTCTTACTTGAAATAGTCCAAATAGTTAATGTTATATAAAAATAAGTTATATATCCAGGCTAAGACGGACCACAAAGGTCCTGTTGATCTTTACAATAAAACAAGAATACAACAAAAAAAGACAGTTAACTATAGAATAAAATAGCTCATGATAATTAGGACGACACAGTTAATTTCTTCTAAAAAATGTTTCACTAAAGTAACAAATATAAAACCCTCAACTGTCCCCCAGTATTCTCACCATTTTTCTTTTAGTAACAGAAGTCCCTTACCCTAACCATGTGCTGGTCACATGGCCACAAAACTAGAGACCTTTCCACTTTCCTTTGTAGCTAGGTGAGACCATATGACTAGGTTTAGGCCAATAGGATATGAGCAAAAGTAGTTAAGTATAACTTCTGCTTCCTGTCTTTAGAAAACCAAATTCTTGGGGCTCCTGGGTAGCTCAGTCAGTTAAGCATCTGACCTCGGCTCAGGGCATGAACTTGTGGTCCGTGAATTTGAGCCTAGCATTAGGCTCTGTGCTGACAGCTTTGGAGACTGCTTTGGATTCTGTGTCTCCCTCTCTTTCTGCCCCTCCCCTGCTTGCTCTCTCTCTCTCTCTTAAAAATAAAATTAAAAAATAAAATAAAAAAGAAAAGCAAATTCTTGACCTCCACATTCCCTTACTACCACCATCACTACCATCACCATTTACTCTTGCCACCTAAAAATGATAGTATCTAAAACAATCAGAAGCCATGTGTAAAAATGGCTCAGCTGCCAAGCCAGTCTGGGTCTTTGGATAACTTCAAAGAGCAGAGCTCCCTTTCCTGCCCTAGACTATCATATAAAGGAAAAATACAATTCTATCTTATTTGACCATTGTATATTTGGGTCTCTTCACTACAGATGCTTTTTACCAAAAAGAATAAGGAAAGGAATATTCCTAAGAAACGGAAAAGAACTAGTACTTCTTCCTAGGCTACACGATCAGAATCTAAAGCTACCATAAATATAAAATTTGAGATTTCTGTGCTTTACCTATAAAATCATTACTTAGAATCTTATTTGATGATAACAGCCACATTTGATTTCAAATTAAAATACCTTAAATTATGCTGCCATTTTTTTTTTATGTTTATTTTGAGAGAAAGGGAAAGAGACCAGGGAGGGGCAGAGAGAAAAATCACAAGCAAGCTCCATGCTGTCAGCAGAGAGCCCGACGTGGGACTCAATCTCATGAACCATGAGATCATGACATGAGCTGAAATGGAAGAGTAGGACACAACTGACTGAGCGCCCAGGCACCTCTGCTGCCACTTCTGATGTAATGGAGTAGTTGTACTTTTCCCTATTCCATTTGATAAGCATAACTAAAAGTCCTAGACATTATATATAAAACAAACTTAAGAATAACCTGAAAGATACAGGGGTGCCTGGGTGGCTTAGTTGATTAAGCGTCTGACTTTGGCCCATGATCTCGTGGTTCATGGGTTTGAGCCCGGCATCAGGCTCTGTGCTGACAGCTCAGAGCTTGGAGCCTACTTCGGATTCTGTGCCTCCCTCTCTCTCTGCCTCTCTCCTGCTTGTGCTCTGTTCCACACACTCTCTCTCTCAAAAATAAACAAACATTAAAAAAAAAAAAAAGAATAATCTGAAAGATGTAGAGAAGACAGGGATCTTGGGACCTAAGGAATGACATGGTAATGCAATCCCTGGATTTACTTTTTACATCATATATTCCAGATTTGGGAGCTGAAGAAGCCAGCAACATAGGAGCAAAGGGCATAGAAAAAGGCTCTAATAAAAACCCACTCTCATTAGCTAAAAAAAAAACAGTAAAGGGGGGCGCCTGGGTGGCTCAGTCGGTTAAGCATCTGACTTCGGCTCAGGTCATGATCTCCCGGTTTGAGTTCAGGCCCTGCGTCGGACTCTGTGCTGACAGCTTAGAACCTGGAGACTGCTTCGGATTCTGTGTCTCCCTCTCTCTCTACTCCTGCTCTGCTCACACTCTGTCTCTGTCTCTCAAAAAGTGAATAAACATTGGGGGGGGGTGGGAAACAGTAAAGGTGAAGTCTAGCAAGACAGAAAACTTTTAGGCCATAACTGCTCTATTCCAGCCAATCACCACAGAAAAAAGACTGCCTCTGTGACACCAGCAAAAGCCAAGTGAGGAGCCTAAACCTCTACTCTTGCTAAGCAATTACAAGTCACCCCAACATCCAAGCCAAGGTACAGAGATGACCAAGCAGGAGCCCAGGAATTATTTTTACCCTAATATCTGGTAATGAGTTACCACTTCCTGTGGTATCAGTCCCTGTGGAGACCACATAGGGAGACTGTACTTTCCCATTCCAGCAACGACATGCCCCTCTCTCTCCCATCTTTAGGCTGGAAGAAAATTTTGCAAATCTCATAACCAATGAAATACTTGTATCGAAAATGTATAAAGACATCTCAACTCTCAACAGCTTACCAAAAACAAAAACAAAACAGACAACTCAATTAGAAAAATAGGCAAAACCCAAACTTTTCAATGAATAGAAAAGAGATGGGAAAACAGGGGCACAATAACAGGTCCAACACCATTAACATTAAGGAAATGCAAATTAAAATTATGATTCTTTTACATCTACTGAGATGATCAAATGGTTTTTATCCTTTTGCATGTTAATGTGATGAATCACATTGATTGATTTGCAAATATGGAGCCAGCCTCATATCCCAGGAATAAATCCCACTTGATCATGGTGACTTTTTAATGTATTGTTAGATTCAGGTTGCTAATATTTTGTTGAAGATTTTTGCATCTATGTTAATCAGAGATACTGGCCTACAGTATTCTTTTTTCATAATGTCTTTAAATGATTTGGTATCAAAGTAATGCTGGCATCGTAGAATGAATCTGGAAGTTGCCTTCCACTTCTATTTTTTTGGAACAATTTGAGAATAGATTATTAACTCTTCTTTAAATGTTTAAATGTTTGGTAGAATTCTACCTGTGAAGCCATCTGGTCCTGGGCTTTTGTTTGTTGAGAGTTTATTACTGATTCAATTTCATTACTACTAATTGGTCTGTTCAAATTTTCTTCTTTTTCCTGATTCAGTTTTGAAAGGGGATATGTTTCTAAGGAATTTATCCATTTCTTCCACGTTGTCCCATTTGTTGGCATATAGTTTTTAATAATATTCTTGTAATCCTTTGTATTTCTGCGGTGTTGGTTGTTATTTTCCCTCCTTCATTTCTAATTTTATTTATTTGAGTCCTCTCTCTCTTCTTTTCTTGATAAGTCTCACTAAAGGTTTATCAATTTTGTTAATTTTTTTTTTAAATTTTTTTTTTCAACGTTTGTTATTTATTTTTGGGACAGAGAGAGACAGAGCATGAACGGGGGAGGGGCAGAGAGAGAGGGAGACACAGAATCGGAAACAGGCTCCAGGCTCCGAGCCATCAGCCCAGAGCCTGACGCGGGGCTCGAACTCACAGACCGCGAGATCGTGACCTGGCTGAAGTCGGACGCTTAACCGACTGCGCCACCCAGGCGCCCCCCAATTTTGTTAATTTTTTGACAGCTCCTGGTTTCACTGATCACTTCTGTTTTTTTACCCCTTTTTTTTTGTTTTTTATTTTTTTTAATGTTCATTTATCTTTGAGAGAGAGCAGGAGAGACAGAGCACCAGTGGGGGAGGGGCAGAAAGAAGAGCAGATGCAGAATAAGAAGCAGGCTCCAGGCTCTGTGCTCCAGGCTCTGTACTCCGTGCTCTGAGCTGTCAGCACACAACCTGATGCGAGGCTTGAACTCATGAACCGTGAGATCATGACCTGAGCCAAAGTCGGATGCTTAACCGACTGAGCCACCCAGGCACCCCACATTTACTCCTACTCTAATTGTTACTTCCTTCCTTCCTCTGGCTCTGGACTTTGTTCTTTTTCTAGATCTTTAGGTGTAAGGTTAGGTTATTTGAGATTTTTCTTGCTTCTGGAAGTATGCCTATATTGCTATAATCTTCCCTCTGAGAACTGTTTTTGCTATATCCCAAAGGTTTTGGTCCACTGTGTTTTCACTTTCATTTGTCTCCATGTATTTTTTTTATTTCTTCTTTGACTTCTTGGTTGACCCGTTCATTGTTTAGTACCACCATATTAACAAGAGAAAGAATAAAACCAGTATGAGCATCTCAATAAATTCACACACAAAAAATTGATAAAGTACAACATCCATTCGTGATAAAAACTCTTAAAAAGGCAGGTTGAGAGAACATACCTCAAAAAAAAAAAAAAAAAAAAAGCCACAGCTATACCATCATACTCAATGGTAAAAAACAGAGCTTCTCCCCTAAGTTCAGGAACAAGATAAGGATATCCACTCTCACCAGTGCAACCTAGTACATAAGTCCTAGCCACAGTAAATCATACAAGAAAAGGAAATAAAAGGCTTCTAACTGATAAGGAAAAAGTAAAACCTCCACTATTTGCAGATGACATAATATCCTAAAGACTCCACAAAACAACTACTAGAACTGAAAAATGAATTGTGTAAAGTCACAGGACACAGAATTAATATACAGAAATCTGTTCCATTTCTACATGCTAATAATGAAGTAGCAGAAAGAGATATTAAGAAAACAATCCTATTTATAATTGTACAAAAATTAGTAAAATTCCTAGGATTAACCTTAACCAAGGAGGTGTAATTAAGACCTGAATTCTTTTTATTTTTTTTATTGTCAGGACTTCAAGAGTAGATTCCCGTGATTTATCACTTACATAGAACACCCAGTGCTCATCCCAATAAGTACCCTCCTCAATGGCCATCACCCATTTTCTCCACCCCCATCAACCCTCAGTTTGTTCTCTGTATTTAAGAGTCTTTTATGGTTTGCCTCCCTCTCTGCTTGTATCTTATTTTTCCTTCCCTTCCTCTATGATCATCTGTTAAGTTTCTCAAATTCTACAGGAGTGAAATCGTGTATCTTTCTGACTGACTTATTTTGTTTAACATGATACCCCCCACTTCCATCCATGTTGTTGCAAATGGTAAGATTTCATTCTTTTTCATCACTGAGTAGTATTCCATTGTGCGTGTGTGTGTGTGTGTGTGTGTGTGTATGTGTGCGTACACGCCAGATCATCTTAATCCATTCATTAGTTGATGGACATTTGGGCTCTTTCCATAATTTGAATATTGCTGATAGCGCTGCTGTAAACATTGGTGTGCATGCCCTTTTGAATCAGCACTCCTGCATACTCTGCTGGGTCATAGGATAATTCTATTCGTAATTTTTTGAAGAACCTCCAAACTGTCTTCCAGAGTGGCAGCACCAGTTTCCATTCCCACTAACAGTGCAAAAGTGCTTCCCTTTCCCTACATCCTTGCCAACATCTGTGGTTTCCTGAGTTGTTAATTTTAGCCACTCTGACTGGTGTGAGGTGGTATCTCAGTGTGGTTTTGATTTCTATTTCCCTGATGATGAGTGATGTTGAGCATCTTTTCATGTGTCTGTTTGCTATCTGATATCTTTGGAAACGTGTCTGTTCATGTGTTCTGCCCTTTTCATTACTGGATAGTTTTTCAGGTGTCATGTTTGTCAGTTCTTTATAGATTTCTGATACTAAACCTTTATCCAATGTCATTTGCAAGTATCTTCTCCCATTCCACAGGTTGCCTTTTAGTTTTGCTGACTGTTTCCTTCCCTGTGCAGAAGCTTTTTATCTTGACAGAGTCCCAATAGTTCATTTTTGTTTTTCTTTCCCTTGCCTTCGGAGACATGTCAAGTAAGAAGTTGCTGCGACCAAAGAGGTTGCTGCCTGTTTTCTTCTGTAGGATCTTGATGGTTTCCTGTCTCACATTTAAGTCTTTCGTCCATTTTGAGTTTATTTTTATATATCCTGTAATAAAATGGTCCAGTTTCATTCTTCTGCATGTTACTGTCCAGTTCTCCCAACATCATTTGCTAAAGAGACTGTCTTTTTTTCCACCGGATACTCTTTCCTGCTTTGTTGAAGATTAGTTGGCCATACACTTATAGGTCCATTTCTGGGTTTTCTATTCTGTTGCATTGGTCTAGGTGTCTGTTTTTGTGCCCAAAGCATACTGTCTTGATTACAACTTTGTAATATAGGCTAAAGTCTGGGGCTGTGATGCCTCCAGTTTTGCTTTGCTTTTTCAACATTACTTTGGCTATGCAGGGTCTTTTCTGGTTCCATACAAAGTTTAGAATTGTTTGTTCTAGCTCTGTGAAGAATGCTGGTACTATTTTGATTGGGATTGCACTGAACACGTAGATTGCTTTGGATAGTATAGACAATTCAACAATATTTGTTCTTCTAATCCACAAGCATGGAATGTTTTTCCATTTCTTTGTGGCTTCTTCAATTTCTTTCATAACCTTTGTATACTTTTCAGTATACAGATCTCTTACCTCTTTAGTTAGGTTTATTCCTAGGTATCTTATGGTTCTTGGTGCAATTGCAAATGGGATCGATTCTTTGATACCTCTTTCTGTTGCTTCATTATTGGCGTACAGAAATGCAAGCAACTTCTGTACATTGATTTTATAACCTGTGATTTTGCTGAATTTATGTATCAGCTTTAGCAGTTTTTTGGTGGAGTCTTTCAGGTTTTCATGTAGAATATCATGTAACCGGCAAAGAGTGAAAGTTTCACTTCTTCTTCGCCAATTTGGATGCCTTTTGTTTGTTGTCTAATTGGCTAGGACTTCCAACACTGCGTTGAACAACAGTGGTTGAAAGTGGACATCCTGTTGTGTTGTTGATCTCACAGGGAAAACTATCAGTTTTTTCCCACTGAGGATATTGGCTGTGGGCCTTTCATATATGTTCCTTATATGCAACTTTCTTGAGGGTTTTTATTAAGAAAGGATGCTGTATTTTGTCAAATGCCTTTTCTGCATCTATTGACAAGATCATATGGTTCTTATCCTTTCTTCTATTAATGTGATGTATCACATTGATTGATTTGTGAATACTGAACCCAGCCTTGCAGCCCAGGAATGAATCCCACTTGATGGTGAGTAATTTTAATATACTGTTGAATTTGATTTGCTAGTATCTTTTGAGAATTTTTACATCCACGTTCACCAGGGATATTGGCCTGTAATTCACCTTTTTAGTGGGGTCTTTGGTTTGGGAATCAAGGTAATGCTGGCTTCATAGAATGAGTCCAGAAGCTTCCCTTCCATTTCTAATTTTTGGAATAGCTTGAGAAGAATAGGTATTAACTCTGCTTTAAATGTCTGTTGGAATTCCCCTGGGAAGCCATCTGGTCCAAGACTCTTATTTGTTGGGAGATTTTTGATAACCAATTCAATTTCTTCACTGAGTATGGGTCTAGTCAAATTTTCTATTTCTTCCCACTTTGGTAATGTGTGACTGTCTAGGAACTTGTCCATTTCCTCCAAATTGCCCAGTTTGTTGGCATATAATTTTTCATAGTGTCTCTAATAATTATTTGTATTTCTCTGGTGTTGCTGTGATCTCTCCTCTTTCGTTTATGATTTTATCTATTTGGGTCCTCTCTCTTTTCTTTTTGAGAAGTCTGGCTAGGGGTTTATCAATTTTGTCTATTCTTTCAAAAAACCAGCTCTTAGACTCATTGATCTGTTCTACTACCGTTTTGGATTCTGTATTGTTTATTTCTGCTCTAATCCTTATTATTTCTCTTCTTCTGCCGGCTTCGGGCTTTGTTGCTGCCTTTCTAGTTCCTTTAGGTGTGAAGTTAGGTTGTGTATTTGGGACCTTTCTTGCTTCTTGAGGTAGGCCTGAACTGCAATGTATTTTCCTATTAGGACTGCCTTTGCTGCACCCCAAAAGGATTTGGACTGTCGTGTTTTCATTTTCATTTATTTCCATATATTTTTAAATTTCTTCTTTAATTTCCTGGTTACCCAGTTCATTCTTCAGTAAGATGTTCTTTAATCTCCATGTATTTCGGGGCTTTCCAAATTTTTTCTTGTGGTTGATTTCAAGTTTCATAGCATTGTGATCTGAAAATATGCATGGTATGATCTCAATCCTTTTATATTTGTTGAGGGCTGTTTTGTGACTCAGCATGTGATCTGTTTTGGAGAATGTTCCATGTGCAATAGAGAAGAATGTGTATTCTGCTGCTTTTGGATGAAAAGTTCTGAATATATCTGATAAATCCATCAGGCCCAATGGGTCATTCAGAGCCACTGTTTCCTTATTGATTTTTTGCCTAGATGATCTGTCCATTGCTGTAAGTGGAATATTAAAGTCCCTGCAGTCACAGTATTATCTATATATTTATGTTTGTGATTAACTGATTTATATATTTGGATGCTCCCACACTGGGGACATAAGCATTTATAATTGTTAGCTCTTCTTGATAGACCCCTTAATTATGATGTAATGCCCTTCATCATCTCTTGTTACAGTCTTTGGTTCAAAATCTAGTTTGTCTGATATAAGTATGGCTACTCTGGTTTTGACATCTATTAGCATGATAGATGGTTCTCCACCCCCTCACTTTCAATTCCCAGGTGTCCTCAAGTCTAAAATGAGTCTCTTGTAGGCAGCATAGAGATGGATCTTGTTTTGTTTTGTTTTTTTTTTTTTTATCCATTCTGATACCCTACATCTTTTGGTTGGGGTATTTAGTCCATTTACATTCAGAGTAATTATTGAAAGATATGAATTTAGTGTCATTGTGTTATCTGTAGGTTTTGTACTTGTGGTGATGAGTCTGGTCCTTTGCAGTCTTTGCTGCTTTCCACTCAAAGAGTCCCTCTCAGGATCTCCTGCAGGGCTGGGTTAGTGGTCATGAACTCTTTTAGGTTTTGTCTGTCTGGGAAAGCCTTTATCTCTCCTTCTTTTCTGAATGACAGCCTTGCTGGATAAAAGAGTCTTCACTGCATATTTTTCCTATTCATCACATTGAATATTTCCTACCACTCTCTTCTGGCCTGCCAAGTTTCAGTGGACAGGTCTGCTACTACCCTTACGTGACTACCCTTGTAGGTTAAGGACCATATTTGTCCTGAAGCTGCTTTCAGAATTCTCTCTTTATCTTGTATTTTGCCAGTTTCACTATGATATGTCATGGTGTTGACCTGTTTCTGTTGATTTTGAAGGGAATTCTCTGTGCCTCTTAGACTTGGATGCCTATTTCCTTTGCCAGATCAGGGAAGTTAAGTTCTCAGCTATTATTTGTTCAAATAAAATCTTCTGCCCCTTTCTCTCTTCTTTTTCTGGAACTCCTATGATACAAATATTATTTCGTTTCATTGAATCACTTAGGTCTCTAATTCTCCTTGTGATCTAGTAATTTCCTTTCCCTCTTTTTTTCAGATTCATCATTTTCTATAATTTTATCTTCTATTTCACCAATTCTCTCCTCTGCTTCTTCCATCCTTGCTGTCGCTGTATCTAGTTTATTGTGCATCTCATTTATAACATTTAATTCCTCATGACTATGTCTTAGGTCTTTGATCTCTGTAGCAACAGATTCTCTTCTATGCTTTTGTCAAGCCCAGCTATTAGTCTTATGACTGTTATTCTAAATTCTCATTCAGATATAGTGTTTATATCTTTTTGGAGCAATTCTGTCATTTCTTCCCAAAATTTCTTTTGAGGAGAATTTTTCCATTTCATCATTTTGGCTAGGCTTCTGTCTTTTACGTGCTTTAATACTTTGTTACGTGTCCTGCACCTGTGAGTACTACTATATTAAAAAGGCCCTGACATTTCAGGATGTGTTTTTAGAGCATGTTGAATGCCCTCTATTGCTGCATATCTGGCTGCTCTATCCCACTGGTCAGTCCTCTACAAAGCCCCTCCTTGCTCATAGTAGTGGATCGTTTGGACCTTCAATCAGGTGTGTTTTGATTTGTTTGTTGAAGCAACCTTGAAAAAAAGAAAAGGGCAAAGAACCTGATCCCATACAAAGAGAAAAATGAAAGGGGGGAAAAAAAAAAAAGACAAGCAGAGAATCAAAGAAACTATAAGGCTTAATCCAGAGAGAGAGAGGAAAATAAAGGAGATACAGAAAAGGTGTAAAAAGAATAGAGTAAAAAATGCTTGATGAAATAAAGAAAGAAAGAAAGAAAGATAGATATATAAAATCAAATCAGAAACTATGAGCCTGTTTCCAAAGGAAAAAAAAAGAAGATGGTAGAAAGAAAAAGAAGAAGAGGGGAAAAAAAAGAGAATGACTAACATACAAAACCACAGGAGAGTTGTCTGTTGGTGCCTGGGACCGGTGGCTGTGCTGGTCAGGAGGAGAGGCCATCTGGTTTATTCAGTGTCAGTCTGTGTCAGGTAGATAAGCAGTTAGCAGGCACAGAGAGGCACAATTTGGTATAAGTGGGTCCCACCTCCACTGTTCTCCCGTGCCTCCTAGGCACTCAGCTGGGATTCAAAACCCGATGTTTTAAGGGACCCTGAACCACATGCATTCTGTTCTGGTGTAGGGGCACTCCGCCTTGCTGATAAAGGGCTTTTGGCTGGTGCCCGTTGTGGGGGCAATAAACCCTCTTCACACAGTACTCAAGGAAGGGGACTGTTCTCTCCCAATGTGCCCCTGAGATCACTACCACACCCTAGGGCTGCCTCCCTCCCCACTAGGCAGAGGCTTCAGTCCAGAGAAATTCGTGCACTTTTGAAAGCTCCAATCTTCAGTTCCTAAGGCTGTTTGCAAAGTAGAAACTGGCACTCTCCATATTTCTCTTTCCCCAGTCCATGGTCCAGAGAGGTTTTTCTCTTGTACGAACACAATACCACAATCCTCAGCCTCTCTGTCTTTCTCTTCCTTTTGTCTCTCCACAGAAGGTGTTCCCTCTTCTCCATGCCTATGCTGTTTTATCACCCCCAATTCTACATGCACGTCTGTCCCACCAAGCTGTCTCCGTCCACCTGTGGAGATTTTTGTCACTCCCAAGATTGAGTTCCTGCGTGTTCCAAGTGTTCTGACCTCAATACAGTTGTGTTTGAGGGAGAAGGAACATCCCAGTCCCCCTACTTCTCTGCTTACCCAAGACCCAAATTCTGAAAGCTATAAGATGTGTGTGAAGATGACACAAATGGAAAGGTATTCCATATTCATAGATCAGACGTACCAATACTGTTAAAATGTCCATATTACCCAAAGCAATTTACAGATTTACAGATTTAATGCAATCCCTATCAAAATACCAATAACATTTTTCATAGAACTAGAACAATCCTAAAATTTGCATGTAACCACAGAAGACCCCAAATAGCCAAATCAATCTTGAAAAAGAACAAAGCTGGAGGTATCACAATCCCAGATCTCAAGATATAGTACAAAGCTATGCTAATCAAAACAGTGTGGTACTGGCACAAAAAAGACACACACAGATAAATAGAACAGAATAGAGAGTCCAGAAATAAATCTGTGCTTTCAAGGTCAATTAATCTGTAACAAAGAAGGCCAGAGTATCCAATGGAGAAAAGACAATTTCTTCAACAACTGATGTTGGAAAAACTGGACAGCCACAGGTAAAAAAATCAAACTGAAACACTCTTATACCATTCACAAAGATAAACTCAAAATGGATTAAAGACCTAATTGTTAGACCTAAACCATAAAATTCCTAGAAGAAAACATAGGCAGTAATTTCTTTGACACTGGCCATAGAAACATTTTTCTAGATATGTCTCCTCTGGCAAGGGAAATAAAAGCAAAATTAAACTATTGAGATGACACCAAAATATAGATTTTACACAGCTAAGGAAACCATCAACAAAACAAATAAAATCACCTAGTGAATAGGAGAAGATAGTTGCAAATGACATAGCTGATAAGGGGTTAATATCCAAAAAATATAAAGAACACATACAATTCAACACAAAAAACAAATAATACAATTAAAAAATAGGCAGAGGACTTAAATAGCCATTTTTTCCAAAGAAGACATACAAATGGCCAGCAAACACATGAAAAGATACTCACCATCATTAATCATCAGGAAAATGCAAATTTAAACCATACGGAGATATTACTAGATACCTGTCAGAATGGCTAAAATCAAAAACACAAGAAACAACAAATGTTGGCAAGGATGTGGAGAAAAGGGAACTACTGGTGGGAACGCAAATTGGTGCAGCCACTGTAGAAAAGAGTATAGAGGTTCCTTAAAAAATTAAGAATTACCATATGATCCATAACTCCACTACTGAATCTTTACCCAAAGAATATAGAAACACTAATTTGAAAAGATATAGGCACCCCTATGTTTAGTGCAGTATTTACAACAGCCCAGATATGCAAGCAACCTAAAAATCCATTGATAGACGAGTGGATAAGGAAGAAGTGGTGTGTGTACACACACCCACAGTCGAGTATTAGGCAGCCACAAAAATGGACAAGATCATGCCATTCTTTACAACATGGACAGACCAAGAGGGTATTATGCTAACTGAAATAAGTCAGGCTGAAAAAGATAAATACCATATGGTTTCACTCACATGTGGAATCTAAAAATAAACAAATTAATGAATAAACAAAAAGCAGTCAGACATATAAACACAGAGAACAAACTCATAGTTGCCGGAATGAAGAGGGGTAAGAGATACTAGCTTCCAGTTATGGAATGAATTAAGTCACAAGAATAAAAGGTACAGCATATGGAATATAGTCAATGACACTTTAATAACATATGGTGACAGATGGTAGCTATACTTGTGATGAGCACAGCATAACATTTAAACTTGTTAAATCACTATGTTGTACACCTTTAACTACTATAGCATTGTGTCAACTATACTCAAATAAGGTATCACATACTATTCACACATACTGTTGGGAGTACTACCACCCTGGGACATGGTCTGGCAGTTTCTCAAAAAACTGAACATATATTATATAACTACCATATGACCCAGCAATAGCTCTTCTGGGCATATATTCCACAGAAACAAAGACTTATTTTCACTAAAAACCTGCACATGAACGTTTACAGTAGCTTTATTTGTAAGAGCCAACAAGTGGAAAACAACCAAGATATCATTCTATAGGTAAATATTTAAACAAACTGTGGTACATCCATATCATGGAATACTACACATTAATAAAAAGGAACAGATTATTGATAAACACAACAACCTGGATATTCTCCAGAGAATTATGCTGAGTGAAAAAAGCCAATACTAAATGGTTGCATACTGTGTGATTTCATTTATACAACACTGTTGAAGTGACAAAACTATAGAAATGGCAACCAGATTAATGATTGCTAGGGGTTAAGGAAGGGGTGAGAGCAAGAGAGAAGTGGATGTAGCTATTACAGGGCAATGTAAGGGACCCATGTGGTGATGTAAATGTTAAGTATCTTGACTAAGTATCTGGTTGTGATGTATTATTACAGATACGCAAGATGTTACCATTGGTGGAAACTGGGTAAAGGGTAAAAGCATTATTTTTGTATTATTTCTTACTATTACATGTGAATCAACAATTATTTCAAAATAAAATGTTCAATTTTTTTAAATGCCCATAAATTAATTAAACACCACTGGACAAAACTAACACTTTAAAAATGCTATTTCTATTCCATGGCTTCTTATAACCCTGACACCACCTGACATATCATTAGGAAATAAATTTTTCTAAGCTTCTGAGAAACACAAATTTGGTCCAGCCTCTTAAAACTGAGCATGATTAGATTTATACTTACCAAAAGATATTCATTCCTTCCTCCCAACAATCCATACATTACAATTTTACAGAACACTCCATTAGTAGCCAAACCAATCTTGAAAATGATGAGCAAAGTAGGAGGACTCATTTTCTGATTTCAAACTTACTATACAGGTAGAGTAAGCAAAACAGGGTAGTACTGGCACAGGATAGAGATCAAGGGAAAAGAACTGATAGTCCATAAAAAGACACTAATATTTAGGGTGACCTGATCTTCAACAAAGGGGTCAAGAAAATTCATGGGAAAATAATAGTCTTTTCACTTCCATACATAAAAATGGTCTCCAAAAAATGGTCGTTACAGCTACAGGCAGCACAAGTAAAAGTATATAGATTGTATATATAAAAATATAAATATATAATTACATAAAATATATAAATTATATAAAACATAAAATGTATATTAAATTTAAAACTTTTGTGCATCAAAGTATACAATCAACAGAATAAGATAGCAACCTACAAAATGGAATAAAATATTTTCAAATCATGTATCTGATAAGGGGTTAACATCTAGAATATATAAAGAACTCTTCCAACTCAAAAAGAAAAAAAGCCATTTCAAAAATGGGCAAACATCTTGAACAGACAATGTTCCAAAGAAGATATACAACTGGCCAACAAGTACATGAAAATACGCTGAACATAATTAATCATCAGAGAAATGCAAATCAAAAGCAATGAGATATCACTTTACACCTGTAGGAAACAAAACAAAAACAAAACAAAAAAAAAAACAAACTAACAAGGGTTGGAGAAGATGTGGAAAAACAAGGATCTTTATGCACTGGTGGTGGGAATGTAAAATGGTGTAGCTGCTGTGGATAAACAATAGGACAGTTCCACAAAAACTTAAAAATAGAATGACCATATGACCCAGCAATTCTACTTCTGGGTCTATACCCAAAAAAATTAAAATGCAGGGTCTCAAGGAGATATTTGTACACTCATATTCACAGCAGCACTATTCATAAAAACCAAAAGGTGGAAGCAACTCAAGTGTCCATTGATGGATGATAAATGGATAAACAAAATGTGGTATAGCCATATAATGGAATATTATTCAGCCTTCAAAAAGAAACTCACACATGCTACAACATGGATGAACCTTGCTTGAGGATATAATGCTAAGTGATGTAAGCCAGTCACAAACAAATACTGTATGATCACACTTCTATGAGACACCTAAAGGAGTCAAATTCATGGAGACAGAAATTAGAACGGTGGTTGCCAGCGGGTGAGGAAAAAAGGGAATGAGGAGCTATGGTTTAATGGATATAGTTTCAGTTTTACAAGAAGAGTTCTGGAGATTAGTTGTACCACAGTGTGACTATTGCTAACACAATTGCACACTTAAAAATAGTTAAGATGGCAAATTTTGTATTATATATATTACCAGAAGTTTCAAAGATAAATTTTATATTGCCTCAAAAGATATCAGAGATCTAAATATAAGAACTAAAACTAAATATCTTTGAAGAAAACAACAAATCTTTGTAGTTCTGAGTTATGCCATGATTTCTTAATAAGACACCAAAAGCACAAGCAATAAAGGAGAAGTATAAATTGGACTTCAAAATAAAAAACTGAAAGAGAGAAAAACCTCTACTAGTCTTTTCTGATTTTCTCCATGGTAGGGCACGTTTTCAATACTTAGCCATGTTATTTACAATGCTGCTTCACACTCCAATTCTCTCTTGCACCAACACAAAGCCTGAAAGGTTAGCTAAAAATTAAAGTTTAGGGTCTTCTTAGGCCCTTTCTGAGAATGAGTCCAGCCCTGGGCATACACATGGCCTTTTCAATTCCCCAAAATAAGTGGGAGCCTTTAAAAGTCCTTTCCCCCCCGACAAGTATTCCCCTTTGTCAAGTACTTCCTTCCCAAGCTTTTCAGTGTGCCTTATTATTTACCCAGATATCCCTAGGCCCAGGATGCTACAGCCAATACTCAGACATCAGATGTTTTTGACAAACATTGACAGAGAAGCTGCCTCTGCCCTGTGAAAGCTCTTAATTAGGTCCTTCAGGGAGACAGACAGGTTAAGACACTTCACAATAGTTTTTTAAGAAAAAGGTTTGGGGGCGCCTGGGTGGCTCAGTCAGTTAAGCGTCCGACTTCGGCTCAGGTCATGATCTCACGGTTCGTGGTTCAAGCCCCACGTCGGGCTCTGTGCTGACGGCTCGGAGCCTGGAGCCTGCTTCGATTCTGTGCCTCCCTCTCTCTCTGCCCCTCCCCTGCTCATGCTCTCTGTCTCAAAAATAAATAAAAACATTAAAAAAAAAATTAAAAAAAAAGAAAAAGGTTTGTATGGGGCACCTGGGTGGTTCAGTCATTTGAGCATCCGACTCTTGATTGTGGTTCAGGTCATGATCCCAGGGTCGTGGGACCAAGCCCTGTGTCAGGGATTCTCTCCCTGCTTGGGATTCTCTCCCTCTCTCTCTCTGCCCCTTCCCTCTCCCCCTCTCCCCCACTCACTTGCTCTCTCTCTCTCTCAAAAATAAAAATTATAAAAAAAGAAAGAAAGAGAAAGGTTTGTATTGTGTCCTTTGTAAATACTAACCCACACTAAAAGCTACCCTAAACTGAGGGATGGCAGGTGGGCAATTTAAGATATCACAGCACTCTCGTACTGAAGTGCAACAGCTCTTTACTTCAGTAATTGTTCCTGGTTTACTTCTAAAATTTTGACTAGAGTCAAGAGTTCTGCAAAAGTTGACTCTGACAAATGTTCCTAGCCTATTAGACTTTTCTGTGCAGGAATGGAGCCCTAAAGTTCCCTAGTTCACCATTTTTGGTAACATCATTCACAAATGTTTTATGTGCATAAAAAAGTATTTGACCTTTGATTATGCCAACTGCTATTTTCAAATACATATTCTTCATCATATTGAGGCATTGTTCTTCTACTCTAATTTACAGAAATATTTTTAATTGGGAACAGATTTTCACTTTTTACTTTTATTCCCAAATACCTATTTGGAGCCTATGAAATAATTGTGATTTTCCTACTAATGTAAACATATATGTTTATAAATTACCTAATACTGCTTTGCTAGATTAAGTCTTACTTGCTCATGATATGCTATTTTAAAAAACATGATACTGAACCAGATATTAATACTTACTTTAAACATTTTTACATCTATATTTTTCACACAAAATTCTTTTTTTTTTTTTTTTTCCAACGTTTTTTATTTTATTTTTGGGACAGAGAGAGACAGAGCATGAACGGGGGAGGGGCAGAGAGAGAGGGAGACACAGAATCGGAAACAGGCTCCAGGCTCCGAGCCATCAGCCCAGAGCCTGACGCGGGGCTCGAACTCACGGACCGCGAGATCGTGACCTGGCTGAAGTCGGACGCTTAACCGACTGCGCCACCCAGGCGCCCCAAAATTCTTTTTTATATATACATTTTTTATTGTGGTATATGAGATGTACCCTCTTGACAAAAGTACATCCCTTTTTTAAGTGTGCAACAGAGCATTGTTAACTATAGGCACTATGTTGTAAACTAGATCTGTAGAACTTGTTCATCTTACATAATTGAAACTATGCTAATATCAGACAAAACAGAATTTAAGTCAAAAATTGTCATAAGAGACAAAGGTCATTATATAATGACAAAAGGGTCAATTCACACAGAAAAAATAAACATTATGTACATATACCCAGCAACAGGGCACCTAAATATATAAAGCAAAGATTTTAAGAATTGAGGTTAAGAATTACATAGTAGTAAAAATAGTAGCAAGCTTCAGTACCCCACTTTTAATAATGGACAGAACATCCAGACAGAAAACTCAATAAAGAAACAAAGGACTTGAACAATATCATAGACTAAATGATCCTAATAGACATGGATAGATAACTAAACCCAATAGCAGCAAAATATACCGACTTCTCAAGTGCACATGGAACATTCCTCAGGAGAGATGACACATGTGGTCAAATTAACAAGGTTTAACTAAGTCAAGAAGACTAATATCATACCAAGTATCTTTTCTGACCACAATGGAATGAAACCAGAACTCAATGAGAGAAGGAAAACCAGAAAATTTACAAATATGTAGAAATTAAACAATGTACTCCTGCACACTCGATGGGTCAAAGAAGAAATCAAAAGAGAAATTAGAAAATATCTTGAGACAAGTAACAAAAACACAACACACTAAAACGAATGGGATTACTAAAAGGAAAGTTTAAAGTTATAAAAGACTATATTTAAAAAAATAAAGAATTTATTCTTTATCAGATAAAGAACCTAAATTTGTGCCTCAAGAAACTAGGAAAAAAACAACAAATCCCAAAGTTAGCAGAAGGATGAAACTAATAAAAATTAGAGCAGAAATAAATCAAATAGCACAAAAACAAAAGAAAAAAAAATCAATGAAACTAACAGTTGGCTATTTGAAAAGATAAAAAAAAATTAACAAACCTTTAGCTACACTACAGAAAAAAAGAGAAAACTCAAGTAAATAAGATTGGAAATGAAAGAAGAGACATTACAACTGCTGTCCTAGACTCTCTCATAATTTTCTTTTTTGAGGAGTCTGAAATTTTTGTGTCAACATTCCCAAGTATCAGTGTTCTCAAGTAAACTGCAAAATTTTTATTTTCTTTTATGCATTAGAGAATGGGAACTGCCCATTATTCGACAGTTTCAAAGACTCACCCATTTAAACATATGAATCTGGTATGGTTTTCCCCAACTTTTTGTTATAAATATACCAAAAGGTTGATAGAAGGTTATCTCAGGGTCTTCTGGTTTTTGGTTCCAAGTGTAAGAATCTTAAAAGTCACCACTGTGTCCCAACAACAGACTGAAAAACAAACAACTCTTCTTGGATCCATAAGGAAAGTACTGACATAAGAAAAACCACTGCCCCCAGGAAAACAGGCAAATACAGGGAGTCCAGGCTTACAGAAGTAGAGACCACTGAGCAGAAACCACTGTGGGAACCAGTGGTGGGGTAGGAAAACCTGAACAGCTGATGAATTGCTGGAGGCTCAGTGTGGACAAGTCTGAGAGTTAAAAAGTCCAGGGGAAACCAGGCACAGAGATACCGTAACACTTTTATGAGTGTTACCGCCAGGAGACTGACCAGGTTCTCACAACAAATATTGGAGAAAAATCCCTGCCTGCTTTCGAGAAGAGAAAAGGAACCATTCTGAAATATGCCAGACCATTCTGTTCTTCACAAGGCCTGCACTCAGAAGAATGAACCAGAGCTTAATGTGCTGGTATCATCAGAGCCTAACTGACATGGGTGAAAAGAAAATCCCCAGGTCTAGTTAGCTCAAGTATTCCACATGGGAGAAGAGGAATACACCCTCCACACCACTCTGGCCATTCTGTACTACCTAAGAGGAATTTAAAAAAAAAAAAAAAAAGCTGAGAAATGTTTAAATCACAGTTCAGAAGTAGAGGCTCACTAAAAGACTGAATCTCATCATAGAACTACAGAATGCTTACCCTTTCCACATGCCTTACCACGCATTTCTAAAGGTCTACTTACAACAGTTCCTTTTACCTGATACATTATGTCTACCTATGAAGAAAAAAATACAAGGCATATATGATGAGAAAACAGCTATTTTGACTTGCTGCCTAGGCATTTTACAGTAGGACAACCTTGCTCATGCCCAGAGTCTGGACAGTCAAACAAGGACTTGAGCTTTAGGATTCTCCACCAAAAGTCACCACTGTGTTTCCCTCAGACATCTTTTATAATAACCACTTATAGTTGAGCTCATGAAAAGTTAGTGATCTCTGCTCCAACTACCTTATAAATAATAGGTGTCTACTACCCTCCTGTCTATCTCCTGCTCACTCATGATTCAGGATGGAGGAATGCCCCTCCCCCCAGCTCACCGAGTGCCTTCCCCATCCTCACCCCCACTTCTGGGATCTCTAAGTAATAAATCTTGTAATCTTCCTTCTTTTGTGTGAGTATAAAACTGCCATATGCAATCAAAATGACCCTGGGATTTTCATTTCCCCAAAGTGGGAGTTCAGGATGCCTGCCGCCCTATATTGGTGGCTTGTCCCTCCTCATCTGGCAGGTCATAATCTGCATATTCTTAATTTAATACACCAGCTACAACTGGCAACCAGGATGGAATTGTGGGTACAATCTATACTCCCATATAGAGCCTTTTAGCTGAGACTTGGTCACTAACTTCCTCTCCCAAACTACTCAGTCTCTCTGGGAAGGAACAACTGCTTGCTGGTGGTCTGTGGCACTGCTTTATGCTACTGCTGGGTATTGCTGTGAATCCTCCGCCTAAACGGTCAGTGCTATAAAAGGTCAGACTCTCCTGCACAGACCAACTAGCAGGCACTAGTCTGAGGCGGTAAGTTTCCCATTAGTCTCTAAAGAAGACTCCACTGGGTGTCAGGTCTGGGGGTGATTTGTTATAATCACATGCAAAGTCCCAGCACTGAGCCAAGGTGAGCTAACCAGGAAGGTAGGATTCTGCCTCTTTTCCCCAAACAGGAACTGAAAGTACAGGCTATCAGGACCTGGGAGCCAAGGAGAACTCCTCTACATTCGTGCCCATATGGAAGGCCAGTTGCTGGTCTACTATGTCAGTAGTTAGAGTGTTGAGCTTAGAGAGTTAGCCCTAACCCAAAACAGAGGCATCTAAATATGTTTTATTTAGTATCGATCACTGAGAAATCCCAGCCACAGGCACCCAATATACCTTTACACCGCTGCCTATGAGCTATCTTAACAGCCCAACCATTACATACAATCTTTGCCAGCAAGGCCTGGATGCCCTTACAGTGTCCCCTTGAACTGTCTGGCACTATATTGATGACATTCTAATCTGGGATTCCTTGGAGGACGTGGTGCACAAGGTCCTAAAACAGCTGGTAACCCACCTCCAACATGGAGGTCGGGCTGCTGCACCACATAAAATTCAAGGGCTAGCCACAACTGTTAAATTTCTTGGTATTAATTGGCCTCTTAAAGGCCAAGAATTCCACTTGTGGTTAAACATCAAGTGTTAACGATTCAGCCTCCTACCCTGCTATGGCAAGCCCAACATGACTAGCTTTCTTCACATTTTGGAAGCTCACATATCACACTCATCCACCACACTTAGCACCATTTATGCAGCCACACACAAATCCTCTACATTTTATCAGGGAGAAACCCTACAACAAGCTTCACAATTGACACAAAGGTCAATTCGTCAAGACCTACCCCTGGTTCCCCCGGCTCTTCCTTCCAGGTTGAGGCAACAGTCAGCATGTACTATGCATCCTGGAGTCTATGGACTAAACACGACTTTTCCTGGTTGCTTTTGGCTTCCAAACCAGATGGCCGCCCTCCATAGCTGCCTGCTATACCCCTTAGAACATCAATTCTGACTGCTTATTGGGCTTTGTTACAGAGGCAACTCGACAGGAAGACCCTGTTCTCCTGTGTACCCCACATTTCTATTACATCATGCATAAGGGATGCCCATAATGGCCCACATGGTCACAGATGCCTCTTTGCTAAAATAGAAACAGTAGCTTCTACAATGGGCAAAATCTGACGTGGCAAATCTTTCCACATTACAGGAGGATGTGGCTTCCTGGATCCTCAGCCTACAGCCCATGGACCTTGAGGAACTGGTAACAGTGCTCCCACTGACTAAGCTTCTGGTGATGTGAGGTAGCCTCTGGGAAGAGCTGATGGAATGAGAATGGGAGTCTGTGTTCTTCATGGGTGAAAGCGCCACCACCGTATGCCGTGGAGCCTGTTGGAAGAATGGCAGTGTATCACCCTGCCAGTGGTACCATGCTTATCAAATATGGCAAGTGAAGGTTGGCTAGCTTACGGAGCTTGTGGTGGTACAAATGGCCATACAGTTGCCCAGACAAGTCTCTTGTCCATATTTTCACTGAATAATGGGCAGTTGCTAGTAGACTAGCCGTTTGGTTGGACCAATGACAACAGGTGATTTTCACATTCAAGGCTGTCCCATTTGGGATGCCCCAGATTTGGAGGGTCAATGCCCTGGCATCAGTCACAATGAAGGTTACCCATGTTTCAGCACATATAAATACTATCACACCAGAGTCATCTAACTCCAAGGCACATGCCCTTGATCAAACCCAGGTCAACCACTGGTTTGAGGCTCTCAACCACTGACTTTTTACCAACAATTCTGTCAGTTCCACCCACTACCACAAAACAAGTTTCCCCACTGTCAACCATTCCAGTCTTTCTTAGTCACCACTTCCATACTCCTTATTCTCTGTCTGAATGGTACCGTATCTCTCTGGGTCATGAGGGAACTGCTGCCACCGTGGCCTGGGCCCTCCGCCCCTGCAAAACACCATGCAAAACACACTATTTTTAATTGTGAATTATGCTCCCAAACCAAACACTGAAAACTGCCCTGCCATGCTTAAGTTCTGCAAGGAGATAGCCTCTTTAAGCTGTTAGCAGGGTGATTTCACCGGGCCACGCTCTCTGTCAGCAGGCACTACACATTTCGCTATTACATGTGTAGATACTTTTCCCAGCCTGCTGCTTGCTACAGGCACCAGGAACAGCTCTATGGAGCATATAATCTCTTTCTTTTCTAAGTTATCCTGCCCCCATTCAGCCCTCCAGACAACACTGACTCAGATCAAGGATCTCATTTTACTGCCCATACAACATAGCACTGGGCTTTCCAACAGGGAATCTAATGAAACTTTTATCTCCCATAGCAGCTACAGACCTCTGTCATTATTCAACACCACAAAGGTCTTTTAAAATCCTTGCTCCTTAAGTTACAAGGCAGCAGATGGACTCCTAAATGGACTTCCTTGCTATTATAGGCACTTTAAAACATTTTAAACTCTGGAACATATGAACACCACTCTCCTTATACCAGCTAGGCTTACCAGGCCATGCTGCCTATGGTTATCATCACAGGGTAACCTGATACTTTTATCTTACAGAACAATATTGTTTTCATTTTCTCCAACATTACAGATTTAAAATGTCAATCATCTCACCATCCAGTATTCACTGGTGACCTGAGAACAGATGGCTACCTCCCCTGGTCATAAACAGTTCTGGCCCAGAAGAACACAGACTATGCGTTGTATGTTGCCACTAGACCATACTTACCCACTTGATATTCAAATTCCAACTGAAATTCCAAAAACAGTGGCTTCAGTAGATGGTTCATTTCTCCTAACCATACCTCCCCACAGGAAATGGAAGTAATTGCACCTGGGCCCACTGAAGGAATGGCATGGCACTCAAAGTGGGGGAAGAGGCACTCCAGTTGGTTGACAGTAGCAATATTAGATGACATCCAGGTGATATGATCCTAACACCTGGCCCTACCCGCTCTGGAGGAGGCTAGTGATGAGCTGCTGATCCACAAGGGCCCCATAATATTCTCAGGAAGCAGTCAGAAGGACAAAACTATAAAATGCAGATTTTGCCTGCTACTATTGGCCTTACTCTGTGCCTTTTGTACCACGTGGGTCATGAGGCTTCTCCTTGATTCCAGACAGGCAACACTAGAAAGCTGCTGGAAGTGAATGGCACTCATCCACAACTGCACCCCAGGATGGAAGACAACAGGTGTTGGAGTCGGCCCAAGAGTGGCTGCACCTGAAATGCCACCAAGCGTGGAAAAGAGCTAGGAGGTTGAAGCCTGCTATCTTTTTTTTTTTTTTTTTAATTAAATTTTTTTTTTGTTTTTTATTTATATTTGGGACAGAGAGAGACAGAGCATGAACGGGGGAGGGGCAGAGAGAGAGGGAGACACAGAATCGGAAACAGGCTCCAGGCTCCGAGCCATCAGCCCAGAGCCCGACGCGGGGCTCGAACTCACGGACTGCGAGATCGTGACCTGGCTGAAGTCGGACGCTTAACCGACTGCGCCACCCAGGCGCCCCTAGCCTGCTATCTTAAACAGCACCAAAGGCACAAATGCTTAAAGGTCACCAGTCCTAACACTGTCCTAATTTCAACCCTAACTGGCTGATAAGCTTATGCAGTTCGGATTTATCTCTAGTAATACAGGGCTAAACATTAAACTGTCAGAAGCACACAACTAAATTTTCTTTAAACCAAGGCTACACATGTGCCTCCCACCTTTATTATTTATGGATGGAGAGCTCTTATGCCTCAGAGGAGAGCACTGCCTAATCATTTGTGAGGTACACTTCCCCAAGAACCCCCCCAAAGCCTACTAAGAATTGTGATACCAGTAACTGCTCATGATGATGCAAGCAAACCTTAATCAGGGCATCTCAAATCTATGTGACCCTGTTAGACTCCCGTGTGCCCCGATTCCCCTCCTGGGTGGATACCTGGAACAATCAACCTCCTCTGGGATGGCTCGCTCCACTGAAACAACACTAGAGACAACAACACCTTAGTACATGATGACACGGGACACAACTTCATCCCAAATGCTACCTCCACAATCTTCCACAACAGCAGAGATGACAACTGGGAAGATAAGTCCTCCTTGAGTGGTATTTTGTAGACTTAAATTTTATGTGTTTACCTCAAGGCTCCCCTGCTTACTACAATGCTTGCTGCTTGGGTGTGAGGCAGTACTATAACTGCCAGACTGCCCTCAGTTGAATCTTGAAAGGTCAAGGTATCTATCAAGTCTCATAAACTTACAGAGAGGCTCCTTTAAACACTTCACTTAGTTCCTTGCCCTTACCACACCCATTAGATTGGTTCCCATTATGCTTCCTACTGGAGGTTAGGAAATTTAATTTCTGTTGGAAGAACCCCTCTCTGACTGCAAATGCTACCACCAGAGCACCCCCACACACACACTGTCACAGGACCAGAGCCATACGGTCACTTCCCTACACCACCCCAAGGAGACCCTTTCCCACTATCACCACTCAGGTTTCCACAACCCTCCCTTCGAGCTCTCCAACAGTCTTACTGTTTTTATTCCATGGGCAGAAACCAGGGCTCGTTTTTTGAGCCAGTGTAATTGCTTGGCATGTTACTGAACTCAACAAAGACTTTTCCCCCAGTAGCCTAGCCGACTAATTTACTGACCCCTGCCCTCATGTGCCCAACAAAAGACATCCCACACACGTATGCAGTTTGCCTGGCCACTCTCTACCACACTCAACTGCTCCCATGCACGACACTTCGCAATACAGTATGTAGCACCTGGCAGGAGCCTCCACAGGTGCCCTTTGTAATTCCCCATATCTGCACAGGCACCAACACCACAAAATGAATACAACACATACCTTGCCACAAAGAGCACAATCCCCACGGTCTTGGGCCTTGCAGCCCAGTCATGCAGGGGGAGATCCAACTTCCACAATAAAAGAGTGAGTGTCCACTGTAAGTCCAGTGCCCTGGTGCTGTCACACATACATGGTTCTCCATACGTGCATTTCTTCCCTCAACCTCCAACACATTTGCCTCTTTGCTGGTCCCCAGGGAGTCCTATGTGTTCATACCAATGTACCTCAGTCACCTTGGGACAACTCTTACAAACTAATAAATAGGACCCCCAAACCATCTCTCGTTGTCCTCTCATGTCAAAAACATTCAGTATTCATCCTCATTATGCTGAAAATAGGTCTGCTACTATCCCTCGCGGAAACACCACCACTAGGCACACAACAACAAATCATTAAGGCAAACACCAATCTGTCAGCCACCCTGGCTAAATGCATTGGGCTGCTACACCAAAGCCTAGACTTCATGCAACAACAACATGCTTCTTTAGTGCAGAGTTTTGGATGTGCATTTAGCTTTAAATTTCTTATTGGTCAAGGAAGGTGTATACACTGTACAGTGCACCACCTGCTGCACATGTATTAATAATTCCAGATAAATTTAGACAAATTTACAAAAGGTGCCCAACAGGTACAAGTATTCCATAATCTTACCCAAGTTTTTAATCAAATACTTACCCTAAACTTATCCATGGGCTTTGATTTATTTTCTTGACCGGACCCCGACAAATGGGAGAACGGTTACAGACAGGATTTCAAATTACCATTTGTCTACTGATACCGTTAACCGGCATTTTTGCTTTGCTCAAATGTTTCATGAGCCAGATGACCAAAACTCTGCCAGTGGCTTTTAACATCTCCACCATCTGGACAGTGCCCATGGTTTTCCCTAAAGACTAATGCTTAGGCATCACAGGGTCAATTGTGATGAGAAAAAAAGCTATTTTGAGTTGCTGCCTAGGCATTTTACAGTATGACAACCCGGCTCACACCCAGAGTCTGGACAGTTAGATAAGGACCTGAGCTTGAGATTCCCCGCCAGAAGTCCCCACTTTGTTTCCCTCAAGCATCTTCCTGAAACAATTACTTAAGAGTTGAACCCATGAAAAGTTAGTGACCTCTGCCCCAACCACCTCATAGGTAGTAGGTGCTTGCTACCCTGTTCTCTATCTCCTGCTTGCTCATGACCTGAGACAGAGGACTGCCTTTTCCTCAGAGCTCACTGAGCGGCCCTGGCCCTGACCCACACCCACCCACCACTACCCCTGCTTCTGGGATCAGTAAGTAATAAATATTGTGACCTTACTTCCTTTGTGTGAGTGTACCAAAACTGCATCTTCAATCAAAATGACCCTGGGATTTTTCACTTCCCCAAAGTGGAAATTTGGATGCCGAGGAAGCTATCTGCCAGCCCTGTGAGCATGGCTAATGTCTCTTTATTCATAGGTCATAATCTACATATTCTTAATGAAATACACCAGCTACAGGCCCCACAACACAGCACACTACAAAGCAAAAAAACTAGTTGAAAAGAAAAAGCAAGCATCAAAACCAGACATGTCGGGATGCTGGCATTATCAGACCAGAAATTTAAAACAATGATGATAATATGCTAAGAGCTCTGATGGATACACAAGAACACAAGGACAATGTAAGAAGCAAGGAGATGGAAATCCTAAGAAAGAATGAAAAAGAAATGTTAGAGGTTGAACACTTTAACAGAAATGAAGAATGCCTTTGATGGGCTTATTACTAGACCAGACATGGCTAAAGAAAGAATCCTGAGCACAAGGATATCTCAACAAAAACTGCCAAAATTAAAAAGCAAAGAAAACAAAGACGCAAAAAAGTAAACAATATAGGTGCCTGGGTGGCTCAGTCAGTTAAGCATTCGACTTTGGTTCAGGTCATGATCATGTGGCTCTTGAGTTTGAGCCCCAAATCAGGCTTTGTGCTGACAGCTTTGACCCTGGAACCTGCATCAGATTCTATGTCTCCTTCTCTCTCTGCCCCTCCCCCACTCATTCATATTCTCGCTCTCTCTCTCTCTCGCTCTCTCTCTCAAAAATAAAATAAAACATTAAAAAAATTTACTAAAAAACAAACAACACAATAGGACATCAAAGGACTCTGGGACAACTATCACAGGTATAACATATGAGCAATGGAAATAACAGAAGGAAAAAAAGAAAGGGACAGAAGAAATATTTGAAATAACAATGACTAAAAATTTCCTCCCAATTAATGTCAGGCAACAAAGTACAGATCTAGGAAGTTCACAGAACACAAAGCAGGAAAAATGCCGCCCCAAATTACCTAGGTAAAACATTTTCAAAGTACAGAAAATCAAAGATAAAAAAAACTGAAAGAAGACAGAAGGTAAAACCACCTTATCCACAGAGGAACAAAGAATTATATCTGACTTCTCCTCGGAAATTATGCAAACAAGAAAAGAATAAAACATTTAAAGTGTTAAAGAAAAAAAAGTACAGAGTTGGAATTCTATACCCTATGAAGTCATCCCTGAAACTGAAGGAGGCACCTGTTGGGATGAGCACTGGGTGTTGCACGGAAACCAATTTGACAATAAATTTCATATTAAAAAAAAAAAAAAGAAAATATTAACATAGGAAAGACCAAAAAAAAAAAAAAAAGAAGGAAAGAAAGAAAGCAAAGGGTTATTTAGGAAATAAATGACTATTTAAAAATTGAGGAAAAACAAAAAGAAAAAGAAACTGAAGGAGGAATAAAGGCTTTCCCAGACACACAAAAATTAGACCTGCCACGCAACAGATGTTAACAGAAGTACTTTAGAAAAAAGAAAAATACAAATCAGAAACTTGGATCTACATAAAGGGAAGAACATCAAAGAAGGAGTAAGACACAGTTAAGAACACACATATGCACTTTTCTCTTATTCTTAACTGATCTCACAGATAATAGTTTGTTCAAAATGTTGCTTGTGTATGTGTGTGTATATATATGTATGAATGAATGACAGCATGATACAAGAGATGAGAGGGAGAAATCAGGAATACATTTAACCCTTGAATTGCATGGGTCCACTTACACACTGATTTTATTTGATAAATACAGTACAATACTGTAAATGTATTTTCCTTATGATGGTAACAATGATCTTTTCTCTAGATTACATTTCTTGTAAAAACACAGTACATAAAACACATACCATACAAAATATGTTAACCATGTTATCTATAAGGTTTCTGGTAAACAGTAGGCTATTAGTAGTTTTGGGGGAGTCAAAGTTATATGCAGAATTTCAACTGTGTGGGGAGTTGGTTCCCCTAATGCTGCACTATTCAAGGATCAACTGTATTTTGTTATTAGAAGGTACTCACACTACCTGAAGTGGTATAGTGTTATGTGAAAATAAATTTGGATTAGTTGTAAATATTTTACAAATTCTAAGGCAACCACAAAAAAAATAAAGTGTAACTAATGTGCTAAGAAATGAGAGAAAATATAATGATATAAAAACACTCAAAACCACAAAAGGCAGAAAGACTGGGAGACAAAAATTGGAATGAAGAACAAGGGCAACAAATAAAAAAATAGTAGTGAATATGGTAGATATTAATCCAACTATACCAATAATCACTTTGAAAATCAATTATTTCAAGTGAAAATATACTAATTAAAAGACATAGATTGTCAGAGTGAATCAAAAACCAAGATCCAACTACATGTTGTCTATAGGAAAGCCACTTTAAATATAAAGACAAATTAGATCAAAAGTAAATGGATGGAGAAAAATATACCATTCTAAAATAAAGCAAAAGAAAGTAGGAATACTGTATTCATTTCAAACAGAACAGACGTCAAAGCAAAGAAAGTTATCGCAGATAAAGAAGGGCATTACCTAATGACAAAGGGGAAACTTCTCTAAGACATAACAATCTTTCATGTATGTGTGCCAAACAACAAAGTGTTAGACTACACAAGGCAAAAACTGACATAACTGCAAGGAGAAATAGAAATATATAATCCATTATTATAGTTGGAGACTTCAACATCCTCTATGAGAAATGAACAGATGTTGGGATGCCTGGGTGGCTCAGTTGGTTGAGCATCTGATTCTTGATCTCAGTTCAGGTGATGATCTCATGATTCATGAGACTGAACCCCATACTGGGCTCTGCCCTGACAACACAGAGACTGCTTGGGATTCTCTCTCTCCTCTCTCTCTGCCCCTCTCTGCTTACATGTGTGTGCATGTTCTCTTTCTCTCTCAAAATAAACTTAAAAAAAAAAAAAAAGAATACATCTATCAGCAAATCAGTGAGGACACAGTTAAGCTCAACAACACCATAAATCAACTGGGTATAATAGATATTTGTAGATTACTTCAGCCAAAAATAACACAGTACACAATTTCTCAAGCTCACATGGAACATTCACAAAGACAGGCCACATTCTGGGCCATAAAACATATCTTAACAAATTTAAAAGAATAAAAATCATATAAAGTCTGCTCTTAGACCACAATGGAATTAAATTAGAAATCAAAGCAAGAAAGGTAACAGGAAAATCCCTAAATACATGGAAATTAAACAGCCTACTTCTAAATAAAGCATGAATCAAGAAAAATTTAAAAACATATTAACCTAAAACTTAAAAACATACTAACTCAAAATGAAAACACAACTTAGGAAAACCTGTGGGATGCAGGGAAAGCACAGAATAGAAGGAAATTTTTAGCATTAAATGTATATACTAAAAAAGAAGACAGATCTAAAATCAATAACCCACATTTCTAAATTAGGAAACTAGAAAAAGAATAGCAAATTAAGTCCAAATTAAACAGAAAAAGAATAAGAAAGCAGAAATCAATGAAATTGATTGACAGAAAAATCAGAAAAATGAACAAAACAAAAAGCTATTTCTTTGAAAGACCAATAAAATCAACAAGCTTCTAGCCAGAAAGAAAAACAGAAGACATAAATTACTAAAATCATAAAGGAAAGAGGTGATATCACTGCAAATCCCACTGACATTAATAGGATAATAAAGGAATACTATGAACAACCACATACCCATAGATTTGATAACCTAGATGGAATGGACCAATTTCTTGAGAGACACAATCTGCCAAAACTCACACAAAAAGACATTCTGAATGGGCATCTATTTATTAAAGACATTGAATCAATAATAATCTTCCAAAAGAGAAAAGGGCTAGGCCCAGCTGGGTTCAGTGGTGAACTCTACCAAACATTTAAGGAAAAATTATACCAATTCCTTATAATTTCTTTCAGAGGACAGGAGCAAAAGAAACACTTCCCAATTCATTCTATGAGGCCAACATTACCCTAATACCACAACCAGACAAAGACACTACAGGGGAAAAAAACCAAAACAAAACACAGACTCATCTCTCATGAATATCAATGCAAAAATCCTCAATAAAATATTAACAAATAGAATACAACAAAGTATGAAAAGAATTATACACCATGACCAAGTGGAATTTATCCCAGGTATGCAAGACTGGTTTATCATTCAAAAATCAATTAATATGATTACATCAACAGGCTAAAAAAGAAAAATGACTACTATATCAATAGATGTACAAAAAGAATTTGACAAAATCCAACACCCATTCATGATAAAAACTATTAGTAAACTAGAACAGAAGGAAACTTCCTCAACTTGATAAAGCATATTGGCAGAAAACCTACAGCTAACCTCGTATTTCATGGTAAGAAACTAGAAGCTTTCCCACAAAGACCAAAAACAAGTTAAGAATATTCCGTCTCTCCACTCTTTTTCAACATCAAAATGGAATTTCTAGCTAATGCAATAAAACAAGTAAAGGAAATAAAAGGTATACAGACTGGGAAGGAAGAAATAAAACTGTAAATGACCTCATCATCTGTGTAGAAAATCTGAAACAATCAACAAAAAAAACACCTGGAACTAATAAGCAATTATAGCAAGTTATAAGATACAAGTGATTATAGCAAGTTGTAGGATACACCTACGAGAATGGGCAAAATCCAGAACACTAACAATACCAAATGTTAACAAGGATGTGGAGCAACAGGAACTCTGATTCATTGTTGATTGTTGGCAGGAATACAAAATGGTACAGCCACTTTGTGGGACAGTTTGGTGGTTTCTTTTTTTCTCTTTCCCATTTAAGTGTGTGTGTGTGTGTGTGTGTGTGTGAACTGAAGTATAGTTGACATACAAAGTTATATACAGTTTAGGGGCTCCTGGGTGGCTCAGGTCATAATCTTGCGGTTCGTGAGTTCAAGGCCTGCATCGGGCTCTGTGCTGACAGCTCAGAGCCTGGAGCCTGCTTGGGATTCTGTGTCTCCCTCCCTCTCTGCCCCTTCCCTTCTCGCGCTGCGTCTCTCTCTCTCTCTCAAAAATAAATAAACATTAAAAAAATTTTTTTTTCAAAGTTATATACAGCTTGGTGGTTTCTTACAAAACTGAACATATTCTTACCATAGAGAGAAACCTTTATAAGTACAAAGTTTCAGTCCTGCAGGATGAAAAGAGTTTCTGGAGATGGATGGTGGCGATGAGCTCAAACATATACATAAGTCTAAAATCCAATGTAATTTATCCTTTTAAAAAACTTTTCCAAAAAAGAAATAAGCCAAATAAAAGTAGACCAAATGCCCTATCCACAAGAGAACGGACACACTATGATATATTCATACACTAGAATACTTACAGCACTAAAAATGAATAAACTAAAACTACCTACATCTACAAAGAAGAATCTCAAAAACCCAAGTCTATATGAAAAATGCAACTCTCAAAACATGCACCGTGTTGACTCCATCTATTGAAGAATTCAAAACCATACTGAATAGCAAGAGAAAAATCAATACATGTCAGGATAGGAAGTAACAGACGTTACTGGGGAGGGGACACACAGGACTTCTATGGTATTTGGTAACATTCCATTTATCAAGCTAGTTAGCCCATAGACAGGAATTATTCATATTTTTCTTTTATTCTTTATATACATTTCATATATATTCTTTACTATGTATGAAATAATTCATAATTGGATGAAAATACATACTATTAAAATGAAAATCATTTTTACATAAGCTAGTATAGCTTTATGTTCTTAAGTAGATAATACACATCTGAAAATGGCCGGACTTTATCTGCGCTTCAAGCTATTACCCTCAAGAGAAAATACGAATGATAAAGCAAATCTATTCTTATTTTCCTAAGGACATAAGTTTTTTCAATAGATGAATTTGCAATTAATCAAAATCTACTGAGTCTAATCCTTAAATAGGAACTTTGAAGAAATAAGACACCTAACACTTTAGCCAAAGACTATTAATGACTCAGCTGGTGTCATCAATGCCCAAGTAAGAGATACAAACTCCACCACCCTTTTATCACATTTTCTTTCTTCATTGCTAGATTTCTTTTATACCTTGGACAAGTCAGCTGTTCTCCCATGACTGAACAACTCTGCTTTGATCTCTTCTACTTTTTTCCTGTCAGCTTCATTTAATTCTGAAATGGAGTAGCCACACTCATGAGCCAGATTAAATTTCAGATTCCAAGCTGAAAAGAAAACATAAACACACTGGAGATAATGCAATGCAAAAATCATAATTTGTCAGTGATTATAAGAACACAGAAAACCATCAATATATCCAACTAAATGCCTGCCACAATACTTGGCAAAAAGTAGGTGTTCTCCATTATATGACAAACTATTGTAAGTTTTTAAGAACAATCATCTCACTGAAAAGTGTGACTTTTAAAAACCACATTCTACAGGTATTTCTCCAAAGATGCCACCTTTCTATGATTTTCAATTATTTTTATCTTAATCTTCCTTCCAATAAGGACAATCCCTTTGCCTCCCCTATACGTTCCTGTTACAGTTACTGCATAAGTGATATGCATAAGTGATAAAAGGAATGGCACAAGTAGTTAATCTCAAGGCAAAATTCCCAAGGAGGCCTGAAGTGTTTATAAGTTGCTTGCTAAAATATATTCCCCAGGGGCACCTGGGTGGCTCAGTCAGTTAAGCATCCAACTTTGGCTGAGGTAATGATCTCACAGTTCGTAGGTTTGAGCCCGCGTCAGGCTCTGTGCTGACAGCTCAGAGCCTAGAGCTGGCTAAGGATTCTGTGTCTCCCTCTTTCTCTGCCCTTCCTCCTCTCATGCTCTGTGTCTCTGTCTCAAAAATAAATAAAAACATTAAAAAAATTTTTAATGAATATTTAAAAAAATTTTTTTAATTCCCCATTTTGTCTTAAAGATTTCTTTTTTTTTTTTAAACATTTATTTATTTTTGAGACAGAGAGAGACAGAGCATGAACGGGGGAGGGGCAGAGAGAGAGGGAGACACAGAATCGGAAGTAGGCTCCAGGCTCCGAGCCATCAGCCCAGAGCCTGACGCGGGGCTGGAACTCACGGACCGTGAGATCGTGACCTGAGCCGAAATCGGACGCTCAACCGACTGAGCCACCCAGGCACCCCAAAGATTTCTTTTTTAATAGCATTCTATTATTAGAGATTAATGGGATTAGAACATCCTCTTTTAAACCTCTAACCTAAGTTTTAGTGTGAAGTACTTCAGTTTTTTCTAATATCTAAAATATGCTCTAAGAACTGTATTAGAAAAATGAAGAAGTATATTTAGTTTTATGATACAGTGTGACTTAGAACAGAGCAAACTTTTCTTTGTTTTTTCTGCCTTCAAAAGAGAATCCTATAATAGGAGGGTTAAGGAAACATAAGTACTTTAGGAATCTGGAAACCCAAGCTATCTCCTTACTCTCCTTCAGGCTTCAGAACCTACCTAAGACCCTAAAATCAGACTAGTACTATTAATACTGTGACCGAGTTACATTATTGGTTAAATGGACTTATTCTGAATAGTGGTGGAAAATGTAATCATTTAACAGTTCTATAAGAAAATAAATTCAGATTCCAAACACTTAACTTTAAACAAATTCTTAAACTATAATGTTTGTAAGTCTGACCTGACTTGATGACAAACAATCAGTTCCTACCTCGTGCTCGTACTCGACATTCCTCTTCCTCTGCATTTCTGAGTATTTGTTTAGCATGATTCAATGAGGATTCACACTTGAGAAGGTTTTTGACATGTGCAGCCAGTGAATCTACATTGCTACCACCACAATCATCACTCTCTGACACACTTTCTTCTTCTCTGCTATCTGTCAAACTTGTCTTGGGTGAAGCACATGGAAAGAAATTTAGAAGAACATCAGAAACTGACTCCAAGGAATTACTGTCCCATGAGCAGGAACTGGCATCACTACTTGAATCACTTTTAATGATAGTCATCATAGGGATAACAATTTTATTGCCAATGGTTCCACTATACCCTTCAGGTTCAGATCTCATTACGGATTGGGCTGCTCTATACTGTCGAAGGGTTTCATCTAACGTCACTCCGGCTTTGCTTTCTGCTTCTTGTAGAGGACTTCTAAGTGTGGTTGAACTAATAAACTCCCAGTTCTCAATGCCTCTCTGGCATTTCAGATTTGTCTGTGTGCTAATATCTTTCTGTATGCACTTGTTGCTTGGGCTTTCCTCTCTAAATGGCTGTCTCCGAGGCAAATCACTATTAGATTCAGCAGCTGTGAGGGGCTCTTTGAAGCAAACCATCTTCTTAGATTGTATAATTGAAATATCACTAACATCTCGGAAAGGGACAAGAGGAGCAGGAAAATTGCATCGTTTCAGTGCTATATTTTCTGCCTCCATTAAAAGGGTCCGAATCTCTTTAAGAGTTTTGGAACTATTGCTTGTATCTTGAATTTCCACAGAGCCAACATCTTCAAAACCTGAAGATTCTGGCTTACTTATTATAACTCTACCATCAGCCTGAGAACTTAAAGGCATACTGCTTGAGATAATACTGGAGTTAGGAGAATCCAAATTATCTATTAGCATTTGAACATGGTCTGAAACAAGTTTCTGCTTCTCACTATGTGAATAAGTACCAGGAGTAACTGTTGATAAACCAGTAATCTGATCAGCTTGCCCAAGACCACGTGAGAACATCACAGAATCTTCAGGTAGATGTCTATCTGGAAAATCTCGTTGGTAGAATATATTTGGTTTCTCTCTGTGTGAAAAGGAACGAGGAGGAGCTGTTGGTAACAGACTTTTCTGGTCAGCTGGTACAGGAATTGTTGAAACGTTCAGTGCATCTTCAGCTAAATGTTTGTCTGGCAATTCCTGTGGGTAGAAAATATTAGATTTCTCTCTGTGGGAAGAGGAACTAGAAAGAGGTATTGGTATCCCAGAATTCACAACAATTGGCTCAGGGACAGGTGAAATCTTCAGAATATCCTCAATCTCAAAATTCTGAGAACAGGAATTATGAAAAACTGTCGGTAACGGAGTCTTCTGGTCATCTGGTCCACTCACAGTTGAAATTTTGGGTTTTTCTCTTTTTGAGTAGGAACTAGGGGGAGCTGTTAGAAACTCAGTCTTCTGGACATCTGGTAAAATCACAGGTGAAATCTTGAGTTTCTCTTTATGTGAGTAAGAGCTAGAAGGTCCTGTTGGTATTTCAGTCTTCTGGTCAGCAGGTCCAGGAAGAGCAAAAACTTTTAAAACTTTTTCAGTAACATCTGGAAGCTCCTGCTGGTAAAGAATACTGTCCTTCTCTCTGTATGAGTAGGAACTAGAGGGGATTATATGTATCTCAGTCTTCTTGTTAGCTGGTCCAGAAACAGGTGAAACTTTCCAAGTTTCTTCAGTAATATCTGATGACTCCTTCTGGTAAGAAAAGATGGGGCTCTCTCTATGTGAATAGGAAGTGGAGGGCCCAATTTGTATCCCAGTCTTCTGGTCAGCTGGCCCAGGAGTGCCTAAAACTCTTAAAGCACCTTCATTAGGATCTGACAACTCCTGATGGTAAGAAATGATAGGCTTCTCTCTATGTGAGTAAAAAGTAGAAGTTACTGCTGGTATTCCAGTCTTCTGGCCACCTAGTCCAGGAACCTTTAAAACTTTTAAAGCATCTTGAGTAAGATCTGGCAATTCTTGCTGATAAGAAATGACGGGCTTCTCTTTCTCTCTCTGTGAGTACGAAGTGGAGGTAACTGTTGGTTTTCTGGTCTTCTGGTCACCTGGCCCAGAAACAGCTGACACTTTTGGAACTTCTACAGCGAGCTGACTGTCTGACAAAGGCTGTTGGTACAAAATACTTGGCTTCTCTATATGAGAGTAAGAGATAGAAGGTACTGTTGATACCCCAGTCTCTTGGTCTGCTGGTCCAGGAGAAGCTGAAATATTAACAGCGTCTTCAGTGAGATGTCTATCTGATAAGGCCTGCTGGTAGAAAATAATAGGCTTCCCTCCAAGTGAGTAGGAACTAGAAGGTTCTGATGGCAACCCAGTCTTCTGGTCAGCTGGTCCAGGAA